>NC_045980.1:34935174-35007674 GCF_010909765.2 Amblyraja radiata
AATAGAATAGAATGCCTTTTATTGTCATTCAAACAGACACGGTTAGAACGAAATTTCATTCCTACAGTCAGGACATGACACACAAAAAAATCAAGACTCACACTTAACACAATTTACACAAACATCCATCACAGTGAATCTCCACCTCACTGTGATGGATGTTTGTGCAAATTAGTGTGCAAGATAGCACTAGTGTGCGGATGGAGACAATAATGCTGGAGAAACTCAGCGGGTGAGGCAGCATCTATGGAGCGAAGGAATAGGTGACGTTTCGGGTCGAGGCCCCGAAGGATTAGGTGACGTTTCGGGTCGAGACCCGGAAGGGTCTCGACCCGAAACGTCACCTATTCCTTCGCTCCGTAGATGCTGCCTCGCCCGCTGAGTTCCTCCAGCATTTTTGTCATCAGTCTGAAGAAGGGTCTCGACCCGAAACTTCACCTATTCCTTCGCTCCGTAGATGCTGCCTCACCCGCTGAGTTTCTCCAGCATTTTTGTCTACCTTCGATTCTTCCAGCACCTGCAGTTCCTTCTTAAACGCCAGTGTGCGGATGATCGCTGGTCGGTGCGGACTCGGTGGGTGGAAAGGTGGCAGTTTCTGCTCCGTTTCTCCAACGTCTACGGACTTTCAATCTCAGAACGACTTTCCTTCTGTTCCACCTCCAAATCCACTGATATTGTGCGCTGATCACGTTCACGCCACCTGCTTGAAACCCAAGACCGGTGTGTTTTATGTGCTGCGAGTGTGGGAGTCTGGCAGCCGCAGAGCACGGCGTTCCAACTGAACCTGCCCGCTACATATCCATCTCCACAGCGTTGAACGATGTGCCAAATGCAATCTGGCAGGCCCCCTGGAAACGGGCTATAAATCAGTCCACCCGCCACCCAAATGGTGAAATACTAGTCATAGGCAAGGCAAGGCAAGGCAAGGCAACTTTATTTATATAGCACATTTCATACACGAGGCAGACTCAAAGTGCTTCACATAAAGACATGTCATACAATAAATGAAATAATAAAATGAAATAAAATAGAAGAACTAAAAGAAAAGAAAAGCAAAATTAAAAATGCATTATAAAAAGTGCAAAAGTTAAAAGTGCAATGTAGTTAAGATTTAGCTGAAAGCTAAAGTAAACATAAAAGTTTTCAGTCTTGTTTTAAAAGTGGTCAAAGTTGAGGCAAGTCTTAAATCTTCAGGAAGTTTATTCCAGCTATTTGTTGCATAGTAACTAAATCCTGCTTTCCCATGTTTTGTATTTACTCTGGGAAGCCATTCGGCCCAACTATTACTAAGAGTCTGAAGAAGAGTTTCGGCCCGAAAAACGTTGCCTATTTCCTTCGCTCCATAGATGCTGCTGCACCCGCTAAGTTTCTCCAGCATTTTTGTCTACCTATTACTAATAAGGGGGAGGCCCTTTAGGACTGAGATGCACTTCGGTACACGTGACAATAAACTAAACTGAACTCAAAGCAAAGGCGCTCAAACTGAGGGTTGGAATCCGTGGTGGACTGGGTCTAAAAATATTGGTTGCCAGGAGACAAAGGGGGCCCACTTCATCAGGGGCCCATTTGCCATCGGGCAAGCTGACACCCTGGCCAGTCCGCCACTGGTTGGGATCGTTAGGTGTGGGGCAGGCCCGACTATGGCATCATATAGAAACATATAACATTCTTAAAGGATGGGACAGGCTAGAAGCAGGAAATATGTTCCCGATGTTGGGGGAGTCCAGAACCAGGGAGTCACAGAGGGGGCCACAGTTTAAGAATAAGCCATATAGGACTGAGATGAGGAAATACTTTTCCACCCAGAGAGTTGTGAATCTGTGGAATTCTCTGCCACAGAAGGCAGTGGAGGCCGATTCACTGGATGTTTTCAAGGGAGAGTTAGATTTAGCTCTCAGGGCTAACGGAATCAAGGGATATGGGGAGAAAGCAGGAATGGGGTACTGATCATCCATGATCATATTGAATGGCGGTGCTGGCTCGAAGGGCCTACTCCTGCACCTATTTTCTATGTTTCTAACTAGATTCTTGATTAGTTTGGGTGTCAGGGATTATGGGGTGAAGGCAGGAGAATGGGGTTGGGAGACAGAGATTGAATGGTGAAGTAGACTTGATGGGCCGAATGGCCTAATTCTGCTCCTATCATTTATTATCCTATGAATTTGCCCAGGCTGACCAACATGCCCCATCTACATCAGTTCCACCTGCCTACATTTGGCCCATATCCTTCTAAACTTGTCATTTCCATGTCCCTGTCTAAATGTTTCTTCAACATTACCATAGTACTACCTCCACCAGGTTTGTTCCGTACACCCGCCACCCTTTGTGTACAAAAGTTACGCTCAAGTTCCCAATTAAGTCTTCCCCCGCTCACCGTAAACCTATGTCTTGTGGTTCTCAACTCTGGCCATTTACCCGATCTATTCCTCTCATGATTTTGTACACCACTTTAAGATCACTCCTCATCCTCCTGCGCTCCAAGGAATAAAACCTTAGCTTGCTCAACCACTCCCTGTAGCTCAGGCCCTCAAGTCCTGGCAACATCTTGTATCATTATCGAACATTGTTCTGCCTGCTACAGAAGAGCCGCACGGTTTGGGAACAGCTCCATCCAAGACCGCAAGGAATCGCAGAGAGTTGTGGACGCTGCCCAGACCATCATGCAAACCATAGAAACATAGAAACATAGACAATAGGTGCAGGAGTAGGCCATTCGGCCCTTCGAGCCTGCACCGCCATTCAATATGATCATGGTTGATCATGAATGAATGAATGAAAACTTTATTGTCATTCAGATATACACCTAGACACAGTGCACCTTGAACGAAATTTCGTTGCATTTGACTCTCCAATCAGGTAAATAGTAAAAGTAAAAGTGCTAGGTGCGTCCATAAAAATGCCTCATGTGCATGGTTCTGTAAAATAAATATATATAAAAAGTTTTTTAAAAAGTGTCGATATTTTAAAAGTTCTAGCCTCGGTTTTGTTGATTGTTCAGTAATCTTATGGCCTGGGGGAGGAAGCTGTTGCAGAACCTGGTTGTCCCGCTCTTCATGCTGCGGTACCTCCTCCCAGAGTTAAGCAGTATAAACAGTCCGAATTGTGGGTGTGTGGGGGCTCTGGTAATGCCCTTAGCTCTAATCCAACTCAGTATCCTGTACCTGCCTTCTCTCCATACCCCCTGATCCCTTTAGCCACAAGGGCCAAATCTAACTCCCTCTTAAATATAGCCAATGAACTGTGGCCTCAACTACCTTCTGTGGCAGAGAATTCCACAGATTCACTACTCTCTGTGTGAAAAATGTTTTTCTCATCTCGGTCCAAAAAAGATTTCCCCCTTATCCTTAAACTGTGACCCCTTGTTCTGGACTTCCCCAACATCGGGAACAATCTTCCTGCATCTAGCCTGTCCAACCCCTTAAGAATTTTGTACGTTTCTACAAGATCCCCCCTCAATCTTCTAAATTCTAGCGAGTACAAGCCGAGTCTATCCAATCTTTCTTCAACCTCCCTTCCATCAACTCCATCTACACCTCATACTGCCTCGGCAAGGCCAGCAGCATAATCAAGGGCCAGTCTCACCTCCGGCCACTCCCTCTTCTCCCCTCTCCCATCGGGCAAGAGGTACAGAAGTTTGAAAACGCACACCTCCAGATTCGGAGACAGTTTCTTCCCGGCTGTTATCAGGCAACTGAACCATCCTACCAACAACTAGAGAGTGGTCCTGAGCTGGATAAACTCCGCGGGTCAGGCAGCATCTCTGGAGAAGATGAATAGATGATGTCTCGGATCAGGACCCTTCTTCAGATCTTTGGTTTGAAGACTAAAATAGACACAAAATGCTGGAGTAACTCAGCGGGACAGGCAGCATCTCTGGGGAGAAGGAATGGGTGACGTTTCGGGTCGAGACCCTTCCAATGAACTGTGGCCTCAACTACCTTCTGTGGCAGAGAATCCCACAGATTCACCACTCTCTGTGTGAAAAATGTTTTTCTCATCTCGGTCCTAAAAGATTTCCCCCTTATCCTTAAACTGTGACCCCTTGTTCTGGACTTCCCCAACATCGGGAACAATCTTCCTGCATCTAGCCTGTCCAACCCCTTAAGAATTTTGTACGCTTCTATAAGATCCCCCCTCAATCTTCTAAATTCCAGCGAGTACAAGCCGAGTCTATCCAATCGTTTGAAGACCAGTTTGACTGGTTTGAAGACCTTCAGTCTTTTGTCTGAAGAAGGATCTGGACCCAAAACGTCACCTACCCACGTTCTCCAGAGATGCTGCCTGACCCACTGCGTTACTCCAGTACTCTGTGTCTATCTTTTATAGACCAGCATCTGCAGCTGCCTTGTTGATGAACAGATGGGTGGCATTTCGGGCCGGGACCCTCCTTCAGAAACGGAGGATTCTAACCATAAAGCATTAGTCAGTGATTCTCCCAGATGAAAAAATCAGGGAACATTTGTTTTTTTAAGGAACAGCAATAATTTGTGCAGGAAGGAACTGCAGATGCTGGTTTACATCGAAGTTGGACACAAAAATGATGTAGTAACTCAGCGGGAAAGGCAGCGTCTCTGGAGCGAAGGAATAGACAATAGGCAATAGGTGCAGGAGGAGGCCATTCGGCCCTTCGAGCCAGCACCGCCATTCAATGTGATCATGGCTGATCATCCCCAGCCAGTACCCCGTTCCTGCCTTCTTCCCATATCCGCTATTTTTAAGAGCCCTATCTAGCTCTCTCTTGAAAGCATCCAGAGAACCTGCCTCCACCGCCCTCTGGGGCAGAGAATTCCACAGACTCACCACTCTCTGTGAGGAAAAGTGTTTCCTCGTCTCCGTTCTAAATGGCTTACTCCTTATTCTTAAATGGGTGACGTTTTTCAGGTCGAGACCCTTCTTCAGACTGAGAGTCCGGGGGGAAGCGGATGGTGCAGAGATAAAATGCAGTCGGAGACAGTAAGACTGGTCGGGGGGGGGGGGGGGGGGGGGGGGGAGAACTAAATGTGCCTTTGCTCTGACTGATGGAGGTTGCCTCCACAGGCAAAGGTAACCATGGCGTTGCCGGGCAGATTTGACCCTTGCCACCCGCTTGCCTCTCTGGGTGGTCCTGAAATCTCCCAGTCTCCCAGACTGCTCATTACAGGTGGCTGACATACTCAACTGGAGTCTAAGCCTTGCACCACGACGCTGGGAGAAATGAATTTCTCCAGCAGACCAAGGCATATCATGTTCTTTAAACATTCCAACCGGTCCCGATGACTTGGAGAGGCATTCCCATGCAGGCACTTATTATTTTAGACCATTTTAATAGTTATTTATTTAATTGTGTATGAGTGGCATTTGTCACGCTCCGACTATTCTGCTGCCAAGCAAGCATTGCTTGAGCATGTGAAAACAGTGCCCGAAATAAATCAGCTGCAAGAATCTACCCTTGACTTTTCTGTGTGTGTGTGAGTGTGTGTGTTTATTTCTTTCCTATCTCTGCCTGTGTTCGGCTGAGATGTCGGAGAGGGGATTGTTTGGGTCATAGAGTGATATAGCGTGGAAACAGATTCCTTCGACCCAACCTGCCCCCACGGCCCATCATGTCCCAGCTACACTAGTCCCACCTGCCCGCGTTTGGCCCATATTCCTCCCGACCCGTCCTATCCATGTACCTGTCTAATGGGCCTGTCCCACTTAAGTGACATGTCGAAAATCCAGCGGGGACCAGAAAGACGCTACGAATCTTTGGGCGACTGAGGAGACGACTCACGACCGTACAGGCGACAACACCCCGGCGACCGTGTGGTGGAATGAAGCCTGTAGGTCGTGAATAGTTGCCCACAGAGTTGTACCTCGAGACAAAATGCTGGAGTAACTCAGCGGGACAGGTACGAGCTCTGGGTGGAAGGAAAAGGTGACGTTTAGGGTCGTTTAGGGTCGAGACCCTTCTTCAGACTGAAGGAGCCTGTAAACCAGCATCTGCAGTTCCTCCCTGCAGACCTCTCCTCTAATGTGTGCTGACACCATCTTTTTATCGAGTCCACATCACAAGATTAGAAACTGTTCAGCCAGAGCTGAACACACCTAGTTTAGTTTAATGATAATAACGGATGGGATTTATATAGCGCCTTTCTAATACTCAAGGCGCTTTACATCGCATTATTCATTCACTCCTCAGTCACACTCGGTGGTGGTAAGCTACTTCTGTAGCCACAGCTGCCCTGGGGCAGACTGACGGAAGCGTGGCTGCCAATCTGCGCCTACGGCCCCTCCGACCACCACCAATCACTCACACACATTCACACACAGGCAAAGGTGGGTGAAGTGTCTTGCCCAAGGACACAACGACAGTAAACTAAACTAGTTTAGTTTAGAGATACAGCGCGGTTCAGCGCTGCCCAGCAATCCCCGCACATCAACATTATCCTACACCTACTAGGGACAATTTTTACATTTACCAGGCCAATTAACCTACAAACCTTCGGAGTGCAGGAGGAAACAGAAGATCTCGGAGAAAACCCACGCAGGTCACGAGGAGAACGTACAAACTCCGTACATACAGCACCCGTAGTCGGGATCGAACCTGGGTCTCCGGCGCTGCAGTTCGCTGTAATAGTCCTGGCCCACGGTGCGAGTTCATTCCAAGAGCTTTCCTGAGTTTAAAAAAAAATCAAGCTCGTGGTAAGCACGGAGAATGAACGTAGCGGGTATGTCGGGGCTCGGGGACGTCTCTTAGCGCTAACGGCAGGTACTCGGGAAGACTCGCTAACGGCAGGTAAAGCACGGGAAGACTCGTGAAGATTTTTCAACATGTTGAAGAACGTCCACGAGAGCCCCGAGTACCGACGAGCGGCCATTACCGTAAATCTCCGAGTTCGAATCGGGGCAAACTCGGGGAGAGCTCTGGGAATGAACTCGTACCGTGGGTCAGGGGGTTTAAGGCAGCAACTCTACCGCTGCGCCACCGTGATCGCCCTTCTCAGCATCTGCATACAACGGCGTCTTGCAGCATCAATGGAGCGAAGGAAATAGGCAACAAAAGTGCTGGAGAAACTCAGCGGGTGCGGAAATAGGCAACGTTGAAATGTTTTCTTGGTGGAAGTGAATGCTGTACATCGAAGTGTTTCATGCTAAATAAGAAAGGAATTTGTCGATCAATGGACTCAATGTAGCTAGTAATATCTCCTTAAAGATACACTACAAAGTGCTGGAGTAGACAAAAATGCTGGAGAAACTCAGCGGGTGCAGCAGCATCTATGGAACGAAGGAAATAGGCAACGTTTCGGCCCGAAACCCAGAAGGGTTTCGGCCCGAAACGTTGCCTATTTCCAGAAGGGTTTCGGCCCGAAACGTTGCCTATTTCCAGAAGGGGTTCGGCCCGAAACGTTGCCTATTTCCAGAAGGGGTTCGGCCCGAAACGTTGCCTATTTCCAGAAGGGTTTCGGCCCGAAACGTTGCCTATTTCCAGAAGGGTTTCGGCCCGAAACGTTGCCTATTTCCAGAAGGGTTTCGGCCCGAAACGTTGCCTATTTCCAGAAGGGTTTCGGCCCGAAACGTTGCCTATTTCCAGAAGGGTTTCGGCCCGAAACGTTGCCTATTTCCAGAAGGGTTTCGGCCCGAAACGTTGCCTATTTCCAGAAGGGTTTCGGCCCGAAACATTGCCTATTTCCAGAAGGGTTTCGGCCCGAAACGTTGCCTATTTCCAGAAGGGTTTCGGCCCGAAACGTTGCCTATTTCCAGAAGGGCTTCGGCCCGAAACGTTGCCTATTTCCAGAAGGGTTTCGGCCCGAAACGTTGCCTATTTCCAGAAGGGTTTCGGCCCGAAACGTTGCCTATTTCCAGAAGGGTTTCGGCCCGAAACGTTGCCTATTTCCAGAAGGGTTTCGGCCCGAAACGTTGCCTATTTCCAGAAGGGTTTCGGCCCGAAACGTTGCCTATTTCCAGAAGGGTTTCGGCCCGAAACGTTGCCTATTTCCTTCGCTCCATAGATGCTGCTGCACCCGCTGAGTTTCTCCAGCATTTTTGTCTACCTTCGATTTCCCAGCATCTGCAGTTCCTTCTTGAACCTTCTATACACAGTAAATGGCTCGACTGTAATCGTGTATTGTCTTTCCCCTGCCTGGATAGCAGGCAACGAAAGCTTTCCACTGTACCTCGGTACACCTGACAATATACTAAACTGGTAAAACTGCTCGATGTTCTATTCTCTATCCATAGCAGAGTACAGGTCTGTTCAGATTTATTGGCCCTGACATATTTCCCAACTTGCACAGTTCCAGGACCATTGGGTGCCAGCAAACCACCCCCACATTACCACAGGAAACCATTAAAATAATTACACTGAGACAAAAAAAAATTGTGTCTGGGTGGATGATCCCTGTATTCCCCTGCAGGCCTGCAAGTTTCCCGACATTTCGAAGGGACCAGCATTCAATGCTTGCAACCGCAGGCAAGAAAGGTGAAGGTGCAAAAGATCTCATAGGAATCTGAGGGGTGGCGTTTTCACACAAAGGGTGGTGGGTGTATGGTACGAGCCAAGAGCGGAACTCACTATCAAAACATGGAGGGGACGGGGGGGATACCAGCGCTGCTTCTCCGCGCTGGCCATATTTCCCGCAAATCCAGGCAGGTTAACCTGGCGGGGATGTTCTCCACCTGTCAAATCATGGGGGGGACATGTCCCCTCTGCCCCCCCCCCCCCCCCCGGTTTTTCCGCCCCTGGTACGAGCTGCCGGAGGAGGTAGTTGAGGCTTGGACTATCCCAACATTTAAGAGACAGTTAGACAGGTACATGGATGGATAGGACAGGTTTGGAGGGATATGGACCAAGCATAGGCAGGTGGGACTAGTGTAGCTGGGACATGTTGGCCGGTGTGGGCAAGTTGGGCCGAAGGGCCTGTTTCCACGTTGTGTCACTCAGTGACTCTAAAGGATATATTATTATGTGTAGGAAGGAACTGCAGATGCTGGTTTGCACCGAAGATAGACGCAAAACGCTGGAGTAACTCAGCGGGACAGGCAGCATCTCTGGAGAGAAAGAATAGGTGACGTTTCGGGTCGAGACCTGTCTTGACCAGAAACGTCACCCATTCCTTTCCCCCAGAGATGCTGCCTGACCTGCTGAGATATTCCAGAGTTTGGTGCGTATCTTTGGTTTAAACCATCTGCAGATTAGCAGGCAACTGAACCATCTATTTTTGCTATTGAGGGAGTGCAGCGTAGGTTTACAAGGTTAATCCCCGGGATGGCGGGACTGTCATGTGCTGAGAGAATGGAGCGGCTGGGCTTGTACACTCTGGAGTTTAGAAGGATGAAAGGAGATCTTATTGAATCATATAAGATTATTAAGGGTTTGGACACACTAGAGGCAGGAAACATGTTCCCGATGTTGGGGGAGTCCAGAACCAGGGGCCACAGTTTAAGAATAAGGGGTAAGCAATTTAGAACGGAGACGAGGAAACACTTTTCACCCAGAGAGTTGTGAGTCTGTGGAATTCTCTGGGTCCTGCCTTCGTCCCCTATCCCTTGACTCCGCTATCTTTAAGAGGTCTATCTAACTCTCTCTTGAAAGCATCCAGAGAACAGGCCTCCACCGCCCTTTGAGGCAGTGAATTCCACACACTCACAACTCTCTGTGTGAAAAAGTATTTCCTCATCTCCGATCTAAATGGATTACCCCATTGATCAGTCTGAAGAAGGGTCTCGACCCGAAACGTCACCTATTCCTGTTTCTCCAGAGATGCTCCCTGTCCCGCTGAGTTACTCCAGCACTTTGTTTCAAGAAGGAACTGCAGATGCTGGAAAATCGAAGGTAGACAAAAATGCTGGAGAAACTCAGCGGGTGCAGCAGCATCTATGGAGCGAAGGAAATAGGCAACGTTTCGGGCCGAAACCCTTCTGGAAATAGGCAATGTTTCGGGCCGAAACCCTTCTGGAAATAGGCAACGTTTCGGGCCGAAACCCTTCTGGAAATAGGCAACGTTTCGGGCCGAAACCCTTCTGGAAATAGGCAACGTTTCGGGCTGAAACCCTTCCGGGTTTCGGCCCGAAACGTTGCCTATTTCCTTCGTTCCATAGATGCTGCTGCACCCGCTGAGTTTCTCCAGAATTTTTGTCTACTCCAGCACTTTGTAGTGTATCTTTAAGGAGATATTACTAGCTACATCGAGTCCATTGATCGACAAATTCCTTTCTTATTTAGCATGAAACACTTCGATGTACAGCATTCACTTCCACCAAGAAAACATTTCAACATTATCATAAATACTTCCGTTTATATGGAGGTTTTAAAGTAACGTAGATATCCCGAGGCGATGCATCGGAGTCAACAGTAATTGGTGCTCAACCACGGAGGGAGATGTTGGGACAGGCGGCCTGAGGGCTGGTAAAATAGGAAGGGTTTTAAGGAGTGCCTTGAAAGAGAGGTGGAGTGTTGTGTAATGGTTTCGGAAGGAAATTCCCGACAAGGTTAAAAGGGCAGCAGCGGGTAGAGCCACTGCCTCACAGCGCCGGAGACCTTGGTTCGATCCAAAGACGTGCAGGTTTGTAGGTCAATTGACTTGGTATAAGTGTAAATTGTCTCTAGTGCGTGTCGGACGGCGCAAGTGTGCGGGGATCGCTGGTCAGTGCCGACTCAGTGGGCCGAAGGGCCTTTTCCGCTCTGTATCTGTGGGCTATACTACACGAAATTAAATCTTCTCCGCATTTATACCACCGAGTCAAGTCAAGTCAAGTTTATTCGTCACATACACATACGAGAAGTGCAGTGAAATGAAAAGTGGCAATGCTCGCGGACTCTGTGCAAAAAAACTACAAACAGGATGGAACAGAATCACATATTCCTTTACATATTAAATATTGTGGGCGGAAGGGGAAAGGGAAAATAAAATCAGCATTTTTTTAAAATTTGAATGATACTGTAAAGTTAGTCGCTGGTGAGGTAGGAGTTTATAGTCCGAATGGCCTCTGGGAAGAAACTCCTTCTCAACCTCTCCGTTCTCACAGCATGGCAACGGAGGCGTTTGCCTGACCGTAGCAGCTGGAACAGTCCGTTGCAGGGGTGGAAGGGGTCTCCCATGATTTTATTGGCTCTGGAAGTGACAATGGTCTGCAGTTAATAGGAAACGGCGGTTCAACGTTTTAAAAAAAAAACCCAAATTAGATTTATTCAAGTATTAATTCAAGTATTTACAAGACTCTTTTTACCAGAGGGTGGTGAATCTGTGGGATTCATTGCCACAGAAGGCTGTGGAGGCAAAGTCAGTGGATATATTTAAGGCAGAGATAGATAGATTCTTGATTAGTACGGGTGTCAGAGGTTTATGGGGAGAAGGCAGGAGAATGGGGTTCGGAGGGAGAGATAGATCAGCCATGATTGAATGGCGGAGTAGACTTGATGGGCCGAATGGCCTGATTCTGCTCCTATCACTTATCACTTACTATTTACAATACAAAATTATTCTAAACAAACCCGCCACCACACACAATACAAGTAAAACAAATGTTCCTCAAAAAGCTAAAGGGCCTGTCCCACTTTGCGATGTTTGCGGTGGCTGCGAACGTCAGCGACTGACGTCCTAAAGAATTCAGTCTGAAGAAGGGTTTCGGCCCGAAATGTTGCCTATTTCCTTCGCTCCATCGATGCTGCCTCACCCGCTGAGTTTCTCCAGCATTTTTGTCTAATTAAAAACCGTCAAGTTGTACGACTCTCCGCGCAACCGTCACGTCAAGCCGCGACACTCAGCGTCACCCGCCTTCACAACACGAGAAGTATAATAATCACATTGGGTATGAACTTATCTACAATAATTCTAAGGACCAATAACTTTTTAAGAAATAAATTGTTTATTTGACGTCAGCGTCGCCGGGCGTCACCCGCAGAACAGCGAACGCCAGCGTGTGTCAGGGCGCACCACATGATCAGACACCCCACAGATCGCCTGGAGATTTTGAACATTCCAAAATCCAGGGGCGGCAGGGAGACACCGTGCGTCACTGCGTGCGTCACCCGGCGTCACGCCCCGCGTCACGCCCCGACCACGCCCCGACCACGCCGCGACAACCTCTTTTCAGGCTGTCGCCAAAAATGTCGCCCAAGTGGGACAGACCCTTAATTCCCCATCCTTGTCAACGATGCATTCCCCCACCTGCTCCCCACGCGATGCCCAGAGTTCCCAAAAAAAACCCAGGGCACCCGTGGGCAGTGCGTTGTCCCTCCCTAACACCACCCGGGCGCGGAACGTGACCCCGGAAAAGGGGCAGGCGGCCAGTTCAGCTTTGGCGGCGGTGCCTAACGCAAACCGCTGGGACACTCTGAGCAACGATGTTGTGTGCACATATCCTGCCTCTGATCTCAGCCATCGCTCGCTGTGAGTAATGAGTCTCGACACTCCACCGAGACGTTGGAAAAAGATTGGAGTTTGTTTTGTCAGAAAAATAAAATAAATGTGAGAACCGAACGGCTAGAATGGCTCGTTAATGTCAGTCACATTTTACGGTCGTGAAGCTATTTACAAAACTTCACACTTTATTATTCTAGCAGTAAATATTTTACCTTCGTCGCAGACACAATTTTGCCCTTTTTTTGGTTTTCCCATGAAAACCATGGGTCGTGTTTATAACTGTAGGGGTCAGGAGCCAAACACTGTTGTGTCTGAATACCTCAGGCCCATGCTTCATCTCCCTGTCAGTTTGCTCCTAGGCCCGGCCAAGATGGCGGGCAGTCAAGGGTTTTGCCCGAGTGGACCGCCTGCCACTCTAACGGGCCTAGATACGTGCCCGCGTGTCCCTGGAGAGGGAGCATGCATACGCGGTGCCCGTGAACGCTGGTCTCCGTGGGGGGGGGGGGGAGGGGCCGAGTGTAGATAAAGTCAATAGACTAGACTAATAGACTAGAAAATAGGTGCAGGAGTAGGCCATTCGGCCCTTCGAGCCATTCAATGTGATCATGGCTGATCATCCCCAATCAGTACCCCGTTCTTGCCTTCTCCCCATATGACTCCGCTATCTTTAAGAGCCCTATCTAGCTCTCTCTTTCCTTTTTTTTTTTCACATTTATTTGAATTAATTGTTTATCTAAAACAAAATGGGAATGTAGGTAGAAATTCTCAGAAGACACACTGTCTTCCAGTAATATCACCACTGGTGTATATTATTTCACAACTAATTCACTTATACAGATTATAATGTTGCATAATTTTTTTTAAACTTTTTAAAATTATTTTTATTAGAAGCAATTGTACAAGGATAAAACATTCGGCGTGTAAAATTATACAACCATCGTACGGCTTCAATTTTGACCCTTTTACCTGAAAATGAGGGTCCCATCAAGCTCTCTCTTGAAAGTACCCAGAGAACCGGCCAAGTACCCAGAGAAGTCGATAACATTTAAAATGTGATAACTGTTTGATTGCTGTTTGCAAACTGCCCAATGGCAGTCTTGGTTTTGTTATTATTACTCTGTATTTGCGTTTTAATTGAATAAAAGCCGTTTGTTTAAAAAAATATTTTTTAATTGCCCTGCGACGAGATGGCCATTCACGGGGTCCAGGCGGCGGGCGGTCGAGATTTCTACCCGAGTCGACTGACGAGAGCGTGCAAACTCCGTACGGACAGCACCCACAGTCAGGATCGAACCCGGGTCTCCGGCGCTGTGAGGCAGCAACTCTACCGCTGAGCCGTCCTTGGCAATAGGGGGGGATTACAGAGCTTAAGGGGTTGTTAGCAAAAAGGCATGTCCACTTCTGATGGAGTGAGTGGGGATGGAGAGGACGAGGTGTAATGCCCCTGTCCCACTTAGGAAACCTGAACGGAAACCTCTGGAGACTTTGCGCCCCACCCAAGGTTTCCGTGCGGGTTCCCGGAGGTTTTTGTCAGTCTCCCTACCTGCTTCCACTACCTGCAACCTCCGGCAACCACCTGCAACCTCCGGGAACCGCACGGAAAGCTTGGGTGGGGCGCAAAGTCTCCAGAGGTTTCCGTTCAGGTTTCCTAAGTGGGACAGGGGCGTTAGAGTGACGAGGTGTGAGGGGGTGGGACAGAGGGGGGCAAAGACACAGAAAGGTTCGAAAACAAGGCAGCAAATATTAATGTGAAGGAAGGAACTGCAGATGCTGGTTTAAACCGAGGATAGACACAAAATGCTGGAGTAACTCAACGGGACTGGCAGCATCTCTGGAGAAAAGGAACGGGTGACGTTTTGGGTCGAGATTCTTCATCGGTCTCGACCAGAAACATCACCCATTGCTTCTCTGGGGGGATGCTGCCTGTCCCGCTGAGTTACTCCAGCATTTTGTGTCTGTCTACAGAGCATTCTAACATCAATGGGGTTGTTCAAGAAGCCAATGACATGTTAAGTGAGGCAAGTCGGGACTTGGGCAGCGGAGGTTTGGATGACTGCTTGGTTTTTTTTTGGGGGGGGGGGGGGAGCTGGATGTGGGAGAGAGGCCAAGGTGTGTTGATGTGCTCAAACCTGAGGTAGCTAATGAGATGAGTCAGGGACAGTAAGATAATTGAAGACACCATCATCTCACTGGCGTTGGCTCCACAATTCACATCACCAGGGGCATCGTAAGATTGGCAGCCGTCTGTTTTTTCGTCTTTTTTGGTTATTTTTAGTGTGTTTTGAAAGTTGGTTTTAATGTTCTCCGGTTTGTTTTATGTGGGGGGTCGGGGAAACTTTTTCTCAATCTCTTACCCTGCCGGAGTTGCAGTTGTTTTCCGGGTCGTATCTCCGGTCGCTCTGCGGCCTAACATCGTGGAGCTGGCGGCCTCGCTCGGGACTGACTTTGAGCCCCACCGCGGGGCCGTGGACTCACCATCGGAGCCTGCGACCCCTTGCCTGGGATCGACGCTCCAACCATGGCCTGCGGACTTTACCATCAAAGAGCTCGCAGTCTCGGGTAGAGGCCGTGGATGTCGGGAAGCGCCAAACGAAGCAGAAGGCCCGACCGGCCCCGACCCGGGGTCCGATCGCTCGGCGTGGAGGAGCTGAGATTCCCCCCCGATGCAGGAGCTGATCGCCCCTACGCGTAGGGCCCGAACGCCGCCGGCTACGGGAGTAAGATCGTCCCGTCAACAGAAGACAATATACTATAGACAATAGACAATAGGTGCAGGAGTAGGCCATTCGGCCCTTCAAGCCAGCACCGCCATTCAATGTGATCATGGCTGATCATCCCCAATCAGTACCCTGTTCCTGCCTTCTCCCCATATCCCCCGACTCCGCTATCTTTAAGAGCCCTATCTAGCTCTCTCTTGAAAGCATCCAGAGAACCGGCCTCCACCGCCCTCTGAGGCAGAGAATTCCACAGACTCACCACTCTGTGAGAAAAAATGTTTCCTCGTCTCCGTTCTAAATGGCTTACCCCTTATTCTTAAACTGTGGCCCGAAGATTCGAGGTTCCCGGCCGCGTGAGAACAAAGAAAGGAAGAGATTGAATGATTTTTTCTCCTTCCATCACAGTGAGGAATGCGGAGGAGTCACTGTGGTGGATGTTCATGTTAAAATGTATTTTGTGTGTTTTGTTGCTTTTTATCTGTATGACTGACTTGGCAAATGAAATTCCTCGCGTGTTGCAAAACATAATTGGCTAATAAAGTATTATTGTATTGTACAATTGGCCATTACATCCCATCGGGCAAGAGGTACAGAAGTGTGAAAACGAAAACGCACACCTCCAGATTCACGGACAGTTTCTTCCCAGCTGTTACCAGAGAGCGGTCCTGAACTACTATCTACCTCATTGATGTCCCTCGGACTATCCTTGATCGGACTTTGCTGGCTTTACCTTGCACTAAACATTATTCCCTTATCATGTATCTGTACACTGTGGACGGCTCGATTGTAATCATGTATTGTCTTTCCGCTGACTGGTTAGCGCGCAACAAAAGTGTTTCACTGTACCTCGGTACACGTGACAATAAACTAAACGGAACTGAACTACTTAATTGTACAAGCATTCAAAGTCGAGGTATAAATGCCATTCTAATCAAGTTTAGCTTTAGTCAGTCTACTAATCTGTCAACAAATCAGACTGAAGAAGGGTCTCGACCCGAAACGTCACCCATTCCTTCTCTCCAGCGATGCTGCCTGTCCCGCTGAGTTACTCCAGCATTTTGTGTCTATCTTCAGTTTAATTTTGGTTTAGTTTAGTTTAGAGATGCTGTACAACGTGGAAACAGTGTGTAGGAAAGAACTGCAGATGCTGGTCTACGCCAAAGATTGACACAAAGTGCTGGAGGAACTCAGAGGGTCGGGCAGCATCTCTGGGGAAAAGGAACGGATGACATATCGGGTCGGAACGTTCCAGAGTCTGCGACACGAAACGTCACCTATTCCTTTTCTCCGAGTGGCACGGTGGCGCAGCAGTAGAGTTGCTGCCTCACAGCGCCAGAGACACGGGTTCGATCCCGACTATGGGTGCTGTCTGTACAGAGTTTTTACATTCTCCCAGTGACCTGCGTGGGTTTTCTCCAGGTGCTCCTGTTTCCTCCCACACTCCAAGGACATGTAGGTTTGTAAGTTAATTGCCTTCTGTAAATTGTCCCTAGTGTGTAGGATAGGGCAAGTATACGGGGTGATCACTAGTCAGCAAGGACTCGGTGGGCCGAAGGGCCTGTTTCCACCCGTGGGTTTTCTCCAGGTTTTCTACATGGAGAGGGTGTATCCAGTCATATGTAGTGTGGAATTCTCTGCCACAGGAGGCAGCGGAGGCCCATTCACTGGATGTTTTCAAGAGAGAGCTTGATTTAGCTCTTCGGGCTAACGGAATCAAGGGAGATGGGGAGAAAGCAGGAACGGGGTACTGATTTTGGATGATCAGCCATGATCTTATTGAATGGCGGTGCTGGCTCGAAGGGCCGAATGGCCTACTCCTGCACTTATTTTGTGGATGGGTGGGTACCGTGTGCAGTATAATGTGGATAAATGTGAGGTTATCCACTTTGGTGGCAAGAACAGGAAGGCAGATTATTATCTGAATGGTGTCAGGTTCGGAAAAGGGGAGGTGCAACAAGACCTGGGTTTCCTTGTACATCAGTCACTGAAAGTAAGCATGCAGGTATAGCAGGCAGTGAAGAAAGCCAATGGCATGTTGGCCTTCATAATGAGAGGAGTTGAGTATAGGAGCCAAGAGGTCCTTCTGCAGTTGTACAGGGCCCTAGTGAGAACACACCTGGAATATCGTGTGCAGTTTTGGTCTCTTAAATTGAGGAAGAACATTCTTGCCATTGAGGGAGTGCAGCGCAGGTTCACCAGGTTAATTCCCGGGATGGCGGAACTGTCATATGATGAAAGAATGGAGCGACTGGGCTTGTATACACTGGAATTTAGAAGGATGAGAGGAGATCTTATAAAAACAAAAAATTTATTAGGGGATTGGACACGCTAGAGGCAGGAAACATGTTCCCCATGTTGGGGTAGTCCAGAACCAGGGGCCACAGTTTAAGAATAAGGGGTAAGCCATTTAGAACTGTGATGTGGAAAAACGTTTTCACACAGGGAGTTGTGAATTTGTGGAATTCTCTGCTTCAGGAGGCAGTGGAGGCTGATTCTCTGGATGCTTTCAAAAGAGAGTTAGATAGAGCTCTTAGGGCTAGCGGAATCAATGGGATATGGGGAGAAGGCTGTCTGTACGGAGTTTGTACATTCTCCCCGTGACCTGCGTGGGTTTTCTCCAAGATCTCCGGTTTCCTCCCACACTCCAAAGACGTGCAGGTTTGTAGGTTAATAGGCATGGTGTAAGTGTAAATTGTCCCCAGTGTGTGTAGGATAGTGTAAGTGTGCGAGGATCGCTGGTTAGTGCGGACTCGGTGGGCCGAAGGGCCTGTTTCCACGCTGCATCTCTAAACTAAACCAAACTAAACTCAGCGGGACGGGCAGCATCTCTGAAGGAAAGGAATGGGTGATGTATCGGGTCGAGACCCTTTTTTAGCCAGTCTGAAGAAGGCTGCCGAACTGATAAGTCACCCATTCCTTCTCTCCATTGATGCTGCCTGACCCGTTGAGTTACTCCAGCATTTTGTTTCTATCTTCAGTTTAAACCAGCATCTGCAATTCCTTCCTAAAACCCTTTGGCCCAGCTTGCCCACACAACGACCAACATGTCCAATCTACACTACAAGGAAATGTAGAATGGTTTGCCCAACACCTCCGCTCAGTTCGCAATAACCAACCTGATCTCCCGGTGGCTCAGCACTTCAACTCCCCCTCCCATTCCGAATTCGATCTTCCTGTCCTGGGCCTCCTCCATGGCCAGAGTCAGTCCCACCGTAAATTGGAGGAGCAGCACCTCATATTCTGCTTGGGTAGTTTACACCCCAGCGGTATGAACATGGACTTCTCCAATTTCAGGTAGTCCCTGCTTTCTCCCTCCTTCCCCTCCCCTCCCCAGCTCCCCCACAGCCCACTGTCTCCGCCTCTTCCTTTCTTTCCCCCCCCCCCATTCCCACATTAGTCTGAAAAAGGGGGGGGGGGAGCAGAAAGGAAGATGCGGAGACAGTGGGCTGTGGGAGAGCTGGGAAGGGGAGGGGAAAGAGGGAGAAAGCAGGGACTACCTGAAATTGGATAGAAAATTGGTTGGCAGACAGGAAACAAAGAGTAGGGATTAACGGGTCCCTTTCAGAATGGCAGGCAGTGACTAGTGGGGTACCGCAAGGCTCGGTGCTGGGACCCCAGCTATTTACAATATACATCAATGGTATGGAAACGTCACCTATTCCTTCGCTCCATTGATGCTGCCTCACCCGCTGAGTTTCTCCAGCATTTTTGTCTACCTTAGAATGGTGGATGGTCAGTGGGAGCTTTGGGCCCGTAGGTGGCAGTAGTGAGGTTGCCAGCAAGTCCAAGCCACATCTGTTGGAATGCTTTGTTTGAACCCAGCTTTCTGGAGGGACATTGACGCGGGCACTCTCCCAGTCCATAGGCAGCTGCCTGTCCTGGAGGTCCTTGCTGCATTTCAAAGGCTGAAACTGATACAGAGAGTTGTCGATCATCGGAGACTTGGCTGCCGTTGGGATCAAGTCAGCGGCGTGGGTCTCGCCCCCCCCCCCCCCCCCCCCCCCACACCCCCCCCACCCCCCAGTCCCACCCTTCACTCAGCACCTCGTTTGCTCAACGCATTCCCAGTCAAAACCGCTTCCTGGTTTCCCACCTAAAACTCAGGAGTTACAATTGCCGGAGGAATCAAAGGTCCCTCAAGCCCATGGGCTTGCAACCATCTCACACCCACATTAGATCATAAGACCATTCGGCCCATCAAGTCTACTCCGCCATTCAATCGTGCCTGATCTATCTCTCCCTCCAAACCCCATTCTCCTGCCTTCTCCCCATAACATAGAAACATAGACAATAGGTGCAGGAGTAGAGGCCATTCGGCCCTTCGAGCCTGCACCGCCATTCAAAATGATCATGGCTGATCATCCAACTCAGTATCCTGTACCTGCCTTCTCTCCATACCCCCTGATCCCTTTAGCCACAAGGGCCACATCTAACTCCCTCTTAAATATAGCCAATGAACTGTGGCCTCAACTACCTTCTGTGGCAGAGAATTCCACAGATTCACAACTCTCTGTGTAAAAAATTATTTTCTCATCTCGGTCCTAAAAGACTTCCCCCTTATCCTTAAACTGTGACCCCTTGTTCTGGACTTCCCCAACATCGGGAACAATCTTCCTGCATCTAGCCTGTCCAACCCTTTAAGAATTTTGTAAGTTTCTATAAGATCCCCCCTCGATCTTCTAAATTCTAGCGAGTACAACCCCTGACACCCGTACTAATCAAGAATCAGTCTATCGCTGACTTAAATATATCCACTGACTTGGCACCGTGAGGCAGTAATTCCACCGCTGTGCCACTGTGCTGCTGCTAAAGATTTGTCCTTTATGTTAAATTATTCTGTCCCTCCTTTTGGTAAAGAATGAATGAATGAAAGATTGAATGAATTAATAAGTTTATTGTTCAAAAAGGAACTGCAGATGCTGGAATATCGAAGGTACACAAAATTGTTGGAGAAACTCAGCGGGTGCAGCAGCATCTATGGAGCGAAGGAAATAGGCGACGTTTCGGGCCGAAACCCTTCTTCAGACTGATGGGGGGTGGGGGGGAGAAGAAGGAAGGAAAAGGGGAGGAGGAGGAGGAGCCCGAGGGCGGGCGGATGGGAGGGTGGGAGGAGACAGCTAGAGGGTTAAGGAAGGGGAGGAGACAGCAAGGACTAGCAAAATTGGGAGAATTCAATGTTAATGCCATAAGGACGCAAGGTCCCCAGACGGAATATGAGGTGCTGTTCCTCCAATTTCCGCTGTTGCTCACTCTGGCAATGGAGGAGACCCAGGACAGAGAGGTCGGATTGGGAATGGGAGGGGGAGTTGAAGTGCTGAGCCACCGGGAGTTCAGGTAGGTTATTGCGGTGTCCATAAGTTTATTGGCCAGCTATGTACACATACAAGGAGTTTGCCTCGGTGCTCCACTCGCAAGTAACAACATGACATACAGTAACAATTAAGAACGACACATAAAACACAAAACATTAATAATAAAACATTGAAGGTAGACAAAAGTGCTGGAGAAACTCAGCGGGTGCAGCAGCATCTATGGAGCGAAGGAAATAGGCAACGTTTCCGGCCGAAACCCTTCTTCAGACTGGTTTACATTACAGCTTGCACATGATACATTACAGTGAAAGTGAACTCACCTGGGCCAACAAGGAGTTTGTAGCAGAAACAAAACTCTGAGCTGGTGGAGATAAAGACCTTGTGCTACAATCTGCCAGGTGTCCCCGACATCAACTTCAACAGCCAAGCATTCATCACCTTTTAACACAGAGTCTAGATTGACCCAACATCTATTGACACCTTCCTAATGCCATTGTCAGGCCTATCACCTTCCACACCTCCATTCAGAGCATCCACCTGAGAGACGTCCATCCGTTCACGCCATCTTTCACCTGTTTGCAGGTGTCCATAAACATTCTGAATTCTTCAATAAGTTCATAAGTTATAGGAGGAGAATTAGGCCATTCGGCCCATCATGTCTACCCCGTCATTCAATCATGGCTGATCCATCTCTCCCTCTCAACCCTAATCTCCTGCCTTCTCCCCGTAACCCCCTGACACCCATACTAATCAAGAATCTGACCATTTCCACCTCACAAAAATTCATTGACTTGGGCTCCACAGCCGTCTGTGGCAATGAATTCCACAGGTTCACCAGCCTCTGGCTAAAGAAATTTCCCCTCATCTCCTTTCTAAATGGACGTCCTTTTATTCTGGGACTGTGCACCTCTGGTCCTAGACTCTCCCACTAGTGGAAACATCCTCTCCACATCCACTCTATCCAGGCCTTTCATGTAGACAATAGACAATAGACAATAGACAATAGGTGCAGGAGTAGGCCATTTGGCCCTACGAGCCAGCACCGCCATTCAATGTGATCATGGCTGATCATCCCCAATCAGTACCCCGTTCCTGTCTTCTCCCCATATCCCCTGACTCCGCTATCTTTAAGAGCCCTATATAGCTCTCTCTTGAAAGTATCCAGAGAATCGGCCTCCACCGCCCTCTGAGGCAGAGAATTCCACAGACTCACAACTCTCTGTGAGAAAAAGTGTTTCCTCGTCTCCGTTCTAAATGGCTTACTCCTTATTCTTCAACTGTGTGTGGCCCCTGGTTCTGGACTCGACCCAACATCAGGAACATGTTTCCTGCCTCTAGTGTAGTAACCAGGAAGGTTGAGTAATCATCTGAACATCGTCTCCCTTCTCCGCACCAGCGCTTTGTCTTGCTAGCCGTCTACCCGTCCGAGAGAAGGGGAATGGATCACAGATGAAGAACTATGAGTAATATTTATTCATATTGTCGCCAGGACAAGAAGGAGATGAGAAGGATTTAGAAGGATGAGAGGGATTCTCATTGCAACACATAAGATTGTTAAGGGCTTGGACACGCTAGAGGCAAGAAACATGTTCGAAATGTTGGGGGAGTTACTCCAGCATTTTGTGTCTGTGTGCCAGAGGAGGTAGTTAAGGCTGGGACTATCCCAACGTTTAAGAAACAGTTAGATAGGTACACGGATAGGACAGGTTTGGAGGGATATGGGCCAAACGCAGGCAGGTGGGACTAGTGCAGCTGGAACATTGTTGGCCGGTGTGGGCAAGTTGGGCCGATAAATGGAAATCCCATCAAGATGGCTAAGGAAATTAAATTCAAGTAATTAAATTAATTACTTAAATTAAGTTCAGTTTAGGTTAGAGATTAAATTAAATTAATATAAATTAAATTAAATTCAGTTCATGAAATTAAATTCAAACTTAATTACTTGAATTTATATTCCTTAGCCACCTTGATGGGCCATGCACTTATCGGCCCAACTTGCCCACACTAGCCAACATGTCACAGCTACACTAGTACAGTGTATATAGGAGTATATAGAGTATGGGAGGAAACCCACGCGGTCATAGATACATAGAACATATAAAATAGGTGCAGGAGTAGGCCATTCGGCCCTTCGAGTCTGCACCGCCATTCAATTTGATCATGGCTGATCATCCAACTCAGTATCCCGTACCTGCCTTCTCTCCATGCCCCCTGATCCCTTTGGCCACAAGGGCCACATCTAACTCCCTCTTAAATATAGCCAACGAACTGGCCTCAACTACCTTCTGTGGCAGAGAATTCCAGAGATTCACCACTCTCTGTGTGGAAAATGTTTTTCTCATCTCGGTCCTAAAGGATTTCCCCCCTTATCCTTAAGCTGTGACCCCTTGTCCTGGACTTCCCCAACATCGGGAACAATCTTCCTGCATCTAGCCTGTCCAACCCCTTAAGTCACTGGAAGAACGTGCAAACTCCACACACACACAGACAGCGCCCGAGGCCAGGATCGAACCGGGGTCTCCGGCGCTGTGAGGCAGTGGCTCTACCAGCTGCGCCACTGCGCCACCCAAGGAGGAACTAAGTGGGAGAGATAATGGCCATGGTTCTATTGATAAAACAGAGACATGAAAGGCTCTGGCACAGCCTGCGATTCCCACAACACTGCTTGAGGGATGGGTAACATCGAATTTACCTGACAGCGCAAGCGATGACCAATTGAGTTTGTGGACAGCAGGTACATGTCAGACTTTGAAAGCCACTTAGACCAGCGATATCACCTTTCTGAGATCTGTTTTTTCAATTTTCCCAGAGAAAACAAACCTTTTACTTTTCGTGTTATTACCTTACAATTCGCAAAAAGTTCTCTTCACTCCTTCGCTTGAACTGGGTGATTAATTTGCATGGGTAAATATGGTAGCAGGATCATCAAAGAGCCGAGGTCGTGAGATGTGAGGGGCGGGTATGTTGGTGTGAGCAATGCTGTCTGTCAGTACAGTGCGGCAGGTATGCCAGTGACCACCCAGGTGGAGGGCAGGTTGAGCGGGAGGGACGTCATCAAAGAGGCAGAGACCCTTCCCTCCTCATACCACACCGTGCTCGTGATAAAGGCACACGATCCACCCGCAGACTCACCTACCTCAATCACACTGCACGCTGCACAGCCTTGAACTGCAGGCTGATTACAGCAAATGGCAGAATTGGCTTATGTGTGTGTGTGTGTGTGTGTGTGTGCACACATATGTTAGTGTGCATTTTTGAGAGAGTGTGTGTGTGTTTCTGAGTGTGTGCGTGTGTGTGCGTGTTTCTGAGTGTGTGCATGTGTGTGCATGTGCATATGCGTTCTTAAGGTTTATGTATGTGTGCGCACAGGTGTGTGTGGGTTTTTGCATGTGTGTGCATGTGTGTGCATGTGCGTGTGCACGTGTGTGCGTGTGTGTGTTTATGCATGTGTGTGCCTGTGGGCGGGTGTGTTTTTGAGTATGTGTGTGTATATGGGTGGGTGTGTACGTGTGTGTGTGTGTGCGTGTGAACATGTGTGTGTGCGCGTGTGTATGTGTGTGTGCGCGTGTGTACATGTGTGATCCATAGACTGACACACACACATACCGAGGCGGACATCTTCGAGCAGTATCCCTTTGTGCCGCATCGACCAACCCCTCTCACCAGAGCCAACACAATTCCAGACTAAATTTGACTTTGCGGAAGAAGCCAAAACAAATATTTTAAGACTTCAAGATTTGCTTTCATACCGAGATACTTCTGTACTATTTAAACAGGTTGAATGGAGACGATAGGGAATGTGCATATCAGATGTTACTTGTCAGCCCAGAAATTCAGTGAAAACAAGAATTTCTTCAATTGGCTCGGCTCCATCTGAATACTATATGTAGTGTGCAGTTTAGCATGTCCAAGTTAAACAAGTTCGTGCAATAATTTAGCAGTCAATCCTCTATTTAAACAAGTTAGTGGTTGTGTTAAAATAGTGCAAATGGGAATACAATATTAATGGGCAAACCAGTTTACTTAAGTAAGGTACTGCAAGAACAAATTAGCCCTGGAGTGTTAACAAGATTGAGTGGGTTTATACATCTGATGGATATCTCTCTCCTGGACTCCAGACAAAGAGTTTAGCTTCAGGTTTATTTTCATCACATGTACCCAGGTACAACACAATGCTTTATTTTGCACGCTATACAATCAGATTAGATAATACCATAAATAAATACAAGCCAGTCAAACTTAAGTACAATAGGTAGAGCAACGGGGAAGATACAGAGTGCAGGATATAGTTCTCAGCATTGTTAGCGCATCAGTTCCAGAGACAAAGTCCAATGTCCGCAATGGGGTAGAGGTGAATCGGACAGTGTCCTAGCATATGGATGGACCGTTCAGAAGCCTGATAACAGAGGGGAGGAAGCTGTTCCTGAGTCTGGTGGTGCGCGCTTTCGAGCTTCTGTACCTTCTGCCGGACGGGAGAGGGAAGGAGAGGGAATGACTGGGATGGGTCGAGTCTTTGGTGATGTTGGCTGCTTTTCTGAGGCAGCTTGAAGTGTAGATGGACTCAATGGTGGGGAGTCCGGTTTGTGTGAAGGACAACTCTCTACAATTTGCAGTGGATGAGAAAGCAGAATAACATGGAACCAGTGTGAACTGATTATCGATGGTCTATGTAGACCTGGTCGGCCGAAGGGCCTGTTTCCCATCCACTCCCTGCACACTAAGGGGGCCATATACAGGGGGCCGATTAACCTACAAGCCTGCACGTCTTTGGGATGTGGGAGGAAGCCGGAGCACCCGGATAAAACCCACGGGGTCACGGGGAGAACGTGCAAACTCCACACACACCCAGGCAGCATCGGAGGTCAGGATCGATCCCGGGTCTCTGGTGCTGCGAGGCAGCGGCACTACCCGCTGCTACCCTCTTCTTAGGATGGATGCATGGAATGAAGTGGGCTGGCGATGTTTGAGGTAAGAGAAATCAAAACATAGACAATTATCAAAAAGGATCGGTGGAGTGGAGAGGGATCTAGATCGCTTTTCTCTTGGGCAGCTTGGGTGGCATGTATATTAGAAAAATAGAAACCTAGATGCAGGAGTAGGCCATTCGCCCCTTCAAGCCTGCACCGCCATTCAATATGATCACGGCTGATCATCCAAAATCAGTCCCCCATTCCTGCCTTCTCCCCATATCCCTTGATTCCGTTAGTCCTAAGAGCTAAATCTAACTCTCTCTTGAAAACATCCAGTGAATCGGCCTCCACTGCCTTCTGTGGCAAAGAATTCCAGATTCGCAATTCTGGGTGAAAACGTTTTTCTTCATCTCAGTCCTAAATGGCCGACCCCTTATTCTTAAACAGTGATCCCTGGTTCTGGACTCCCCCAACATCAGGAACATTTTTCCTGCATCTAACTTGTCCAATCCTTTAAGTGCTTTATATGTTTCTATAAGATCCGATCTTATCCTTTTAAATTCCACTGAATACAAGCCCAGTCGACCCATTCTTTCATCATATGTCAGTCCCGCCATCTCAGGAATTAACCTGGTGAACCTACGCTGCACTCCCTCAATAGCAATAATGTCCTTCCACAAATTAGGAGACCAAAATTGCACACAATACTCCAGGTGCAGTCTCACCAGGGCCCTGTACAACTGCAGTAGGACCTCCTTGCTCCTAAACTCAAATCCTTTCGCAATGAAGGCCAACATGCCATTAGCTTTCTTCACTGCCTGCTGTACCTGCATGCTTACTGATGTACAAGTACACCCAGGTCTCATTGCACCTCCCCTTTTCCTAATCTGACACCATTCGGATAATAATCTGCCTTCCTGTTCTTGCCACCAAAGTGGATAACCTCACATTTATCCACATTATACTGTATCTGCCATGCATCTGCCCACTCACCCAACTTATCCAAATCATCCTGCAGCCTCATAGCATCCTCTTCACAGCTCACACTGCCACTCAGCTTTGTGTCATCCGCAAACTTGGAGACATCACATTGAATTCCCTCTTCTAAATTGTTAATATATATTGTATATTGTATATGTGACAAATAAAACCGTATTGTATTGTAAACAACTGGGGTCCCAGCACCGGGCCTTGCGGTACCCCACTAGTCACTGCCTGCCATTCTGAAAAGGACCCGTTTATTCCTACTCTTTGCTTCCTGTCTGCCAACCAGTTCTCAACCCATGTCAATCCCCTACCCCCAATACCATGTGCTCTAATTTTGCACACTAATCTCTTGTGTGGGACCTTGTCAAAGGCTTTTTGAAAGTCCAGATAAACCACATCCACTGGCTCTCCCTTATCCAATGTACTTGTTACAGAAGGTAACAAAATTCCAGAAGATTAGTCAAGCATGATTTCCCCTTCATTAAATCCATGCTGACTATGACCGATCCCAACACTGCTTTCCAAATGCGTTGCTATAACATCTTTAACAATCGACTCCAGCATCTTCCCCACTAACGCAGCCGCCCGACTCATCACCCACACCAAATCCTGGCATCACATCACTCCAGTCCTCAAACAACTTCACTGGCTTCCCATCTCCCACCGGATCAACTACAAAATCCTGGTCCTCACCTACAAAGCCCTCCACCATCTGGCCCCCCCATATCTCACTGACCTCCTCTCCCCCTACCAACCCTCACGGTCCCTCAGATCCACATCAGCCGATCTCCTCTCCATCCACAAGTCCAACCTCCGCAGTTTTGGGGACAGAGCCTTCTCCAGGGCAGCTCCCAGGCTCTGGAACTCCCTCCCCCAACTGATCCGCAATTCCGTGTTCCTCACCATCTTCCAGTCCCGCCTCAAGACCCATCTCTTCACCTCTGCCTATCCTTAGCCCCACGTCCCCCTCCCTTTTCATCTGTGCTTGAATTGCCTCATATTGTGTAATTGTATTCTGTCTTTACTTTGTGTACTAGTCATGTCTCTACTATTTATTTCATTCCCCTTACATATTTTTCCTCTACCTGCTACATTTTTGTAAGGTGTCCTTGAGACTCTTGAAAGGCGCCCATAAATAAAATTTATTATTATTATTATTACCGATGTAAGGCTAACTGGTCTATAATTCCCCGTTTTCTCTTTCCCTCCTTTCTTAAAAAGTGGAGTTACATTGGCTACCCTCCAGTCCACAGGAACCGATCCAGAGTCGAGAGAACATTGGAAAATGATCACCAATGCATCCATGATTTCTAGGGCCACCTGCTTGAGTACTCTGGGATGCAGACCATCAGGCCCTGGGGATTTATCTACCTTCAGTCCCAACAGTTTACCTCCCACCATTCCCTGACTAATGTGGATTCCCTTCAGATCCTCCCTCCCACTAGATCCTCTGCCCCCTTGTATTTCTGGGAGATTGTTTGTGTCTTCATTGGTGAAGACAGAACCAAAGTACTTGTTTATAGGCTGTGGGCCGAGCATCAAAAATGTGTTTAGAAATCAACTTTTGTGACCCATGTCTCGGAACTACATGAAATTTTGCACAGATTTAGATGAAATCTAATTGAGAAGGAAGTCATAACTCGTCAGTGGCCAAAGGTTGCACATTAATAAATTAAACTAATTAGAAATGAGATCGAAAAAATAAGTGGCATCTAGTGTCCAATGCCCATATTATACCACATATTATTTATACTATATATATATGACTTGTGAATATGACCGTAATCATATATAATTATGTATAATTATATTATATAAAATTAATATAATGAATATAATTGTGAGTGGGTATTTTGAATGAGACTGCCGCAGAGGTCTGGCTCTGAACCAGCCTAATTAATGGGTGAGGGCAGTTCCTGTGGGTTCCCCCGTTTACTGAACCCCACTGACCGCCAGTGTGGAGAGTGGGGGTCACGGCCATAGTGGGACTGGGGCAGTTCCAGGCCGGGGGAAGGCCAAGGCATCTTCCACTGAGAGGAAAATGCCTAACCTAACTCGCCCCCCTTCCAGAGCTGCCCACGGCTGGAGCTGGAGCCGTTTTGGGACCGGCTGCGGGCTCCGTACGTGTGGCCCCGCAGCGCGTCCACCTCGGCCAGCGTGCCCTTCTGGATCATGGTGGTGATGATGGTGGGGAGCAGCACTGCCCTGCACGCCGCCCTGGGCCGCCTTCAGCACCGTCATAACGCCGACTCTGTCAGACCGCCCGCTCGCTCGCTCGCTGCAACCGGCCGTCCGACAGCCCGACCGACCCCTGGCGGCACCCACTGGCCTTCCGACCCCTCGCAGCACCAACCGGAGGCCTGGCCTGGCTGACCACTCTCACGACTGAGCGCCGGCCCGGCCACTCACACCAACGGCCCGATAGCCCGACCAATCCTCCACAGCATCCATCGGCCTACCGACAAGCCCGACCAACCGACTAACTATCCATGACCCTAACCCCTGACCCTGACCCTAGCCCTAGCTCTACATTTGATATTTATCACTTTTATTTAACACTTCACATCGTGACTTTATAAAGATAAATCAATTGAAAAACAAAATGATCAGCAAGGTGAGCGTTACCTTTATTCCTTGGAAACCTTGTTATTGTTTTGATGTAATGAGGAGGCCACCATGATCCCAGGGTCCTCGCTGCCTAGCGACCATAAAACAAAGTGCGGGATTTGTCAATTTGCGTCCGACCTCAATGTCGTCGATTGGACAATTACTACACAGGGAAAATTGGAAGTTTTTCTCACATTTTATAAAAAATGTGCAGGTTTTGTTCGTGACAAGTTTCGGGAATGATTTATATAATATTTATGATTTATATAATATTTTTACACAGTTTGTTAAAAATTCAGGTAGGTCCGTGAGTTGGGTCACAAACTTGAAGGAAAAAGCTCCTCGGCCCACTGTTCTGCCATTCCTTTGTTTCCCATTATATATTGATTTCTCTAGCTTCAAGTAACCCTAACCCTCTCTCTCTCTCCATCCCTCTCCCACCCAAGTGGAACCAGATTCTCATTTTCACCCAATAAACAGCTAAAAATGGCATGTTTCCTTTATCAATGTTAGGTTTTTGCATATCTTTCATTCATGTGTTCGGTATCCCTTTACATCACCTTCTATACCTCTCGTTTCCCTTTCCCCCGACTAGCCTGAAGAAAGGTCTCGACCCGAAACGTCACCCATTCCTTCTCTCCAGAGATGCTGCCAGGAGACAGTCATATACTGAGAGAATGGAGCGGCTGGTCTTCTATATCCGTAGTCGGGATTGAACCTGGGTCTCTGGCACTGTGTGGCAGCAACCCTACTTGTATACTCTGGAATTTAGAAGCATGAGAGGGGGTCTCATTGAAACATATAACATTATTAAGGGTTTGGACACGCTAGAGGCAGGAAACATGTTCCCAATGTTGGGGGAGTCCAGAACCAGGGGCCACAGTTTAAGAATAAAGGGTAAGCCATTTAGAACGGAGATGATGAAACACTTTTTCACACAGAGAGTTGTGAGTCTGTGGAATTCTCTGCCTCAGAGGGAGGTGGAGGCCGGTTCTCTGGATACTTTCAAGAGAGAGCTAGATAGGGCTCTTAAAAATAGCGGAGTCAGGCGATATGGGGGGAAGGCAGGAACGGGGTACCGATTGTGAATGATCAGCCATGATCACATTGAATGGCGGTGCTGGCTCGTAGGGCCGAATGGCCTCCTCCTGCACCTATTGTCTATTGCCTGTCCCGCTGAGTTATTCCAGCTTTTTGTGTCTATCTTTGCTTTAAACCAGCATGTGCAGTTCCTTCCTTCATGGGATCCAGATCTTCTTGGCTTGAATACAAAACAACTTGCAAGTAGTACTTGTGAAGGCATACGAGGTGTTGTCCTTGAAGCTAAGTTGTAGATGTTTGATATAGAGAAGTATTGTTACAATTGCATAGGGTGTTGGTCAGGCTGCACCTGGGGCACGGTGAAGTAATAATCCCCTTATTTCAGAAAAGATATACTAGTATTAGTGGCAGCCTAAAGAATATTCACTGGTCTGAATCCCAGGATGAGAAGATTGGCCAGCCTCGAACAGTTAAAACAGTTATATCTGTGTTTCGATTTTAGACTTTAGAGATACAGTGCGGAAACAAGCCCTTCGGCCCAGCGAATCCTTGCCGTCCAGCGATCCCCTCGTACACTGGTACTGACCTAAACACTAGGGACAATTTACAATTTTACCAAAACCAATTAGACCACAAACCTGTACGTCTTTGGAGTGCGGGAATAAACGGGAGCACCCGGAGAAAACTCATGTGGTCACAGGGAAACCGTTCAAACTCCGTATGGACAGTACCCGTAGTCTATCTCTCCTTTCTAACCCCATTCTCCTACCCATAGTGCTGGTATATGGGGGTGATCTGGGAACGGGAGAGGACACTCATGGCCACACACACACAACTCCCCGCTACCTTCAGGTGGAAGGTACAGGAGCCTGAAGACTGCAACGACCAGGTTCAGGAATAGCTACTTCCCCACAGCCATCAGGCTATTAAACTCGGCTCGGACAAAACTCTGAACATCAATAACCCATTATCTGTTTATTTGCACTTTATCAGTTTATTTACATAGTATATATTTATATAATGGTATATAGACGCACTGATCTGTTCTGTAGTCATGCCTACTATGTACTTGCCATAGAGGGAGTACAGAGAAGGTTCACCAGACTGATTCCTGGGATGTCAGGACTTTCATATGAAGAAAGACTGGATAGACTCGGCTTGTACTCGCTAGAATTTAGAAGATTGAGGGGGGATCTTATAGAAAGTTACAAAATTCTTAAGGGGTTGGACAGGCTAGATGCAGGAAGATTGTTCCCGATGTTGGGGAAGTCCAGAACAAGGGGTCACAGTTTAAGGATAAGGGGGAAATCTTATAGGACCGAGATGAGAAAAACATTTTTCACAGAGAGAGTGGTGAATCTGTGGAATTCGCTGCCACAGAAGGTAGTTGAGGCCACGGTTCATTGGCTATATTTAAGAGGGAGTTAGATGTGGCCCTTGTGGCTAAAGGGATCAGGGGGTATGGAGAGAAGGCAGGTACAGGATACAGAGTTGGATGATCAGCCATGATCATATTGAATGGCGGTGCAGGCTCGAAGGGCCGAATGGCCTACTCCTGCACCTATTTTCTATGTTTCTATGTTCTGTTGTGCTGAAGCAAAGCAAGAATTTCATTGTCCTATCAGGGACACATGACAATAAACTCTCTTGAATCTTGACTGATGGTCGGCGCGGAACCATTGGGCCGAAGTGGCTGTTCCCACCCTGTATCTCTAGTCTAAAAGTCTAAAGGAGGTAGTTGAGGCCGGTACAATGACAGCAGTCAAAAGACACTTGGTCAGATACAGGGATAGGAAAGGTTTAGAGGGATCTGGGCCAAATATCAACAAACGGGTCTCGCCTAGATGGGGCATTTTGGTTGTGATGGATGAGGGTGGATGAAGGTGTAGCAAGGAGCTGCAGGTGCTGGTTTAAACCCAAGATAGATATGTTATCTGTACTTTTTTGCATACCTTTCATTTATTTGTTCTATATCACCTTCTATTCCTCTGGGTTCCCTTTCCCCTGAAGAAGGGTCTCAAACCAAAATATCACCTATTCCTTTTCTCCAGAGATGCTGTGTGACCCATTGAGATACTCCAGCTTTTTGTGTTTATCTTCTAAGGTGATAACTGATAGGAGCAGGAGTAGGCCATTCGGCCCATCAAGTCCATTCCGCCATTCAATCATGGCTGATCTATCTCTCCCTCCTAACCCCATTAGGCAATAGACAATAGGTGCCAGGGTAGGCCATTCGGCCCTTCAAGGCATTCAATGTGATCATGGATGATCATCTACAATCAGTACCCAGTTCCTGCCTTCTCCACATATCCTCTAACTCCGCTATCTTTAAGAGCCTTATCTATCTCTCTCTTGAAAGTATTCACCTGCCTTCTCCACATAACCTCTGACACCCATACAAGAATCTATCTATCTCTGCCTTAAAAATATCCACTGACTTGGCCTCCACAGCCGTCTGTGGCAATGAATTCCACAGATTCACCACCCTCTGACTAAAGAAATTCCTCCTCATCTCCTTCCGAAAAGAACGTCCTTTAATTCTCAGGCTGTGCCCTCTAGTCCTAGATTCTCCCACTAGTGGAAACATCCTCTCCACACCCACTCTATCCAGGCCTTTCACTATTCAATACGTTTCAACGAGGTGTCCCCTCATCCTTCTAAACTCCAACGAGTACAGGCCCAGTGCCGACAAACGCTCATCATACGTTACTAACCCTACTCATTCCTGGGATCGTTCTTCTGGCAAACCTCCTCTCCAACACCAACACATCCTTCCTCAGATATAGTGGGGCCCAAAACGTGAGCTGGATGAAGGGGGCCTGCTGTGTGACTCTGTGACTCGGCAGGTGAGGACCCCCCAGAGAATACAGCAAACTTCTGACGGGACAAATGTCCCTCCCACAGCCATTGATGAAGGGGGGGTGGGGGGGGGGGGGAGTTGAGACCCAGATGTCCGAATGCTGATTGTAGCTACAGGGTGCAGGAAACAGATAACCCCATACAGTCTTAAAGGCCGGCGTGGTGGAACAGGCAATACTGTGCAATGGCTCCAGACCAAACACTCCACATGAAGGGGTTTCATCTCCCAGTGGAGCCATCGCCATCAGAAGCAGGAAAATAAAGCCCAATATGCGTTTTTGTTTTTTTGTATTAAAATCGAAAAAGGAAGGAAAAATTATGTAGCGTCTGTCCCCCCCCCCAACCCCCCTCCCTCTCCCTCTCGCTCCTTGCACACGATGATGTGAGGAGGCAGGAAGTAGTGAACACTGCAAACAATGCACAGAATGAGTTATTGTACAAAGCTCAATGCTGTTTTCCCTGGTGAACTTGGCAGGGGACCAGCCAGCCACAGATTGATGTGGCCGCGATCGAGGGGGCAGTATCGGGCCTTCACGCTCACGGAGCCTTTACAGAGCCCGTGGTCACACCTGACTTCATTCACAAATGGATCGGCCGCCCTGGGAAGGGCTGGTCACAGTTCTGGTATATACACCTCACATAAACCCACGTGAATGTCGGGCACTGTGGAACGTTGACTTAGTTATTATTACAAGGCCGACGGGGTAAGGCTTACAGATGTCACACAACAGGCAGATGTGGAACCAGGAGGCAGCAACACACTGCAGCAATTATTACAGTTTTATTTATTTTACCAAAGTGGAGTTTGCCAGCTAATCCTCCCTTCCATCGACTCCATCTACACCTCACGCTGCCTCGGCAAGGCCAGCAGCATAATCAAGGACCAGCCCCCCCCCCCCCCCGGGTCACTCCCTCATTAGTTTAGAGATACAGCAGGGAAACAGGCCCTTCGGCCCACCCAGTCTGCAACGACCAGCGATCCCCGCACAATAACACTATCCTACACACACCAGGGACGATTCACGTTTATGCCAAGCCAATTAACCTACAACTTTTTCTCACAGAGAGTTGTGAGTCTGTGGAATTGTATAGTCTGGAGTTTAGAAGAATGAGAGGATATCTTATTGAAACATATAAGATTATTATGGGTTTGGACACGCTAGAGGCAGGAAACATGTTCCCGATGTCGAGGGAGTCCAGAACCAGGGGCCACAGTTTGAGAATAAGGGGTAAGCCATTTAGAACGGAGACGAGGAAACACTTGTTTTCACAGAGAGTGGGGAGTCTGTGGAATTCTCTGCCACAGAAGGTGGTGGAGGCCGGTTCTCTGGATGCTTTCAAGAGAGAGCTAGATAGGGCTCTTAAAGATAGCGGAGTCAGGGGATATGGGGAGAAGGCAGGAACGGGGTACCGATTGGGGATTATCAGCCATGATCATATTGAATGGCGGTGCTGGCTCGAAGGGCCGAATGGCCTACTCCTGCACCTATTGTCTATTGTCTATTGTGACGTTTCGGGTCGAGACTGAAGAAGGGTCCCCAGCCAATACGTCACCTATTCCTTCTCTCCAGATGTGCTGCCTGACCCGCTGAGTTACTCCGGCACTTTGTGTCTGTCTAAGGTACACAGAGGCACATATTGTGATGATGAACCCCAAAGAGCTTAACTGTTCCTTAAACATACACGGACCAACAGATGTCTGGCTGCCTTTGCAAGGATGCTTAAGAGTGAATGAAAGGCAATAGTTTGATCAAAGCTATTCCAGCCAGAGTAAATAAACCTCAGCAGATTATAGGCATTACGTGAATCTCTGAAATCGTGTAATTGCAATCTCTCACTAATATTAGTGCTTGTTAGGCGATTTCTACGAGGCTTTATACTTGGCTTTGCTGGGTCTCAGGGTCAGGTGTGGCTGGCAGTGAATGTCTTTGATCCATTGTTGAGCGCTGCAAGATTACAGAGAGTTAAGGGCCTGTCCCACTTGCCGAGTTTCTTCGGCGACCGTCGGCATCATTGACGGACGCATCAGATCACCGAGAAAGTCGCGGCGTGACGACGTATTGTCTCCTCAAGTGTCGCCACATTTTTTTTGCCGCCGCTGGATTTCGAAATGTTTCGGCGACCCTGATACGTCAGTCAATGACGCCGGCAGTCGCCGAAAATATCGGCAAGTGGGACAGGCCCTTTAATCGACCGCTGGGTATATCGAGTTGAGCTGAGTTCAGTTTATTGTCACGCGCACCGAGGTACAGTGAAAATATCAGGTTGCGTGCTATCCAGTCAGCGGAAAGACGACACATGATTACAATCGATACGTCCACCGTGTACAGATACTGGATAAAGGGAATAATGTGAAGAGATAAATGGTAGGGAATTGAAGAATACAGTTGAACAGAGGGATCTGGGAATAACCGTGCATAGTTCCTTGAAGGTGGAATCTCATATAGATAGGGTGGTAAAGAAGGCTTTTGGTATGCTGGCCTTTATAAATCAGAGCATTGAGTATAGAAGCTGGGATGTAATGTTAAAATTGTACAAGGCATTGGTGAGACCAAATCTGGAGTATGGTGTACAGTTTTGGTCGCCCAATTATAGGAAGGATGTCAACAAAATAGAGAGAGTACAGAGGAGATTTACTAGAATGTTGCCTGGGTTTCAACAACTAAGTTACAGAGATAGGTTGAATAAGTTAGGTCTTTATTCTCTGGAGTGCAGAAGGTTAAGGGGGGACTTGATAGAGGTCTTTAAAATGATGAGAGGGATAGACAGAGTTGATGTGATCAAGCTTTTCCCTTTGAGAATAGGGAAGATTCAAACAAGAGGACATGACTTCAGAATTAAGGGACAGAAGTTTAGGGGTAACATGAGGGAGAACTTCTTTACTCAGAGAGTGGTAGCTGTGTGGAATGAGCTTCCAGTGGAAGTGGTGGAGGCAGGTTCGTTGGTATCATTTAAAAATAAATTGGATAGGCATATGGATGAGAAGGGAATGGAGGGTTATGGTATGAGTGCAGGCAGGTGGGACTAAGGGAAAAAAGTTGTTCGGCACGGACTTGTAGGGCCGAGATGGCCTGTTTCCGTGCTGTAATTGTTATATGGTTATATGATAAAGATACAGCGCTGAAACAGGTCCTTCGGCCCACCGGGTCTGTGCCGACCAGCGGCCCCCGCACACTAACACAACCGGACACACACTAGGGACAATTTTACATTTACGCCAAGCCAATTCACCTACAAACCTGCACGTCTTTGGAGTGTGGGAGGCGACTGAAGATCTCGGAGAAAACCTACGCGGGTCACGGGGAGAGCGTACGGACAGCAGCCGTAGTCAGGATCGAGCCCGGGTCTCCGGCGCTGTGAGGCAGCAACTCCACTTGTACACTCCGGAATTTAGAAGGATGAGAGGATATCTCATTGAAACATATAAGATTATTAAGGGTTTGGACACGCTAGAGGCAGGAAACATGTTCCCGATGTTGGGGGAGTCCAGAACCAGGGGCCACACAGTTTAAGAATAAGGAGTAAGCCATTTAGAACGGAGATGAGGAAACACTTTTTCTCACAGAGAGTGGCGAGTCTGTGGAATTCTCTGCCTCAGAGGCCGGTTCTCACTGTGCCAATTGGTGCATGTGATAATAAATGTAACTTGAATTTGAACTTCCCCTCCCCCAGTTCCCAGTTCTCCCACACAGTCTACTGTCTCCACCTCTTCCTTTGTGTATAAAGGGACTTATGGAAGTGAGCGCCCCACCCCCCCCCCCCCCCCCCCCCCCCCCCCGACATCAGTCTGAAGAAGGGTCCCGACCTCCGACGTCCAAATCTGAGGAAGGACATTCTTGCCATAGAGGGAGCACAGAGAAGGTTCACCAGACTGATTCCTGGGATGTCGGGACTTTCATATGAAGAAAGACTGGATAGACTCGGCTTGTACTCGCTAGAATTTAGAAGATTGAGGGGGGATCTTATAGACACGTACAAAATTCTTAAGGGGTTGGACAGGCTAGATGCAGGAAGATTGTTCCCGATGTTGGGGAAGTCCAGAACAAGGGGTCACAGTTTAAGGATAAGGGGGAAATCCTTTAGGACCGAGATGAGAAAAACATTTTTCACACAGAGAGTGGTGAATCTCTGGAACTCTCTGCCACAGAAGGTAGTTGAGGCCAGTTCATTGGCTATATTTAAGAGAGAGTTAGATGTGGCCCTTGTGGCTAAAGGGATCAGGGGGCATGGAGAGAAGGCAGGTACAGGATCATGAGTTGGATGATCAGCCATGATCATATTGAATGGCGGTGCAGGCTCGAAGGGCTGAATGCCCTACTCCTGCACCTATTTTCTGTGTTTCTATGTTTCTATAACCCAAAACATTGCCTACTCCTTTTCTCCATAGATGCTGCCGCACCCGCTGAGTTTCTCCAGCATTTGTTGTCTAGTTGTGGGATAGAAAATCAAATTACAAATACAACTGTGTCAGTGGGGAAAAGGGGGACTAGGGCAGGAAAGTTTCAGACTTGTAAATGATTCAGTTATTTCACTCACAGGACTCTCAAACATAAAGGTGTTTTTTTTATAGCTACACGTTTATTTTTGTAACTGCAAGCTAAAAATAGAGTTGGGTGTAATGTTGCATTGTCTAATGGAGTATCTATAATAGTGCCGAGGAATCGCGAAGTGCAAGTGTATTAGTTCCATGACAGTGGCAGCGTAGGTGGACAGGGTGGTCAAATCAAGTCAAGTCAACTTTATTTGTCACAGTGGAAGTGGTGGAGGCAGGTTCGATTTTATCATTTAAAAATAAATTGGATAGGTATATGGATGGGAAAGGAATGGAGGGGTATGGTCTGAGTGCAGGTAGATGGGACTAGGGGAGAATAAGTGTTCGGCACGGACTAGAAGGGCCGAGATGGCCTGTTTCCGTGCTGTAATTGTTATATGGTTATATGGTTATGCACATACAAGATGTACAGTGAAATGAAAGTGGCAATGCCTGCGGGATTGTGCAAAAGGGATTTTGGTGCAGAAGGATTTTAGCAGGCTGGCCTTCATCAGCCGTGGGACTGACTGCAGAAGTTGGGGCTAGGCACAAAATGCTGGAGTAACTCAGCGGGTGAGGCAGCATCTACGGAGAGAGGGAATGGGTGACGTTTCGGGTCGAGGCCCTTCTTCAGGCCCTCAGGGGAAAGTAAACCTAGAGGAATAGACGGTGATTATAGAGAGATATAGAATAGCTGGTCAGGGATGATCAGCCATGATCACATTGAATGGCAGTGTGACTCGAAGGGCCGAATGGCCTACTCCGGCACCTATTGTCTAAATGAATGAAAGATACGCGCAAAAAAAAGTACAGATGATAAAGAAAACAGGGCACTGTTAGCTGTGGGCTTGGTGAAAACAAGGCAAAGAGACTAACGTATCTATCTTGGGTTTAAACCAGCGCCTGCAACTCCTTGCTACACCTTCATCCACCCTCATCTATCACAACCAAAATGCCCCATCTAGGCTAGTCTTGTTTGTTGATATTTAGAAACATAGAAACATAGACAATAGGTGCAGGAGTAGGCCATTCGGCCCTTCGAGCCTGCACCACCATTCAATATGATCATGGCTGATCATCCAACTCAGTATCCTGTACCTGCCTTCTCTCCATACCCCCTGATCCCTTTAGCCACAAGCGCCACATCTAACTCCCTCTTAAATATAGCCAATGAACTGTGGCCTCAACTACCTTCTGTGGCAGAGAATTCCACAGATTCACCACTCTTTGTGTGAAAAATGTTTTTCTCATCTCAGTCCTAAAGGATTTTCCCTCTATCCTTAAGCTGTGACCCCTTGTCCTGGACTTCCCCAACATCGGGAACAATCTTCCTGCATCTAGCCTGTCCAAACCCTTAAGAATTTTGTAGGTTTCTATAAGATCCCCCCTCAATCTCCTAAACTCTAGCGAGTACAAGCCGAGTCTATCCAGTCTTACTTCATATGAAAGTCCTGACATCCCAGGAATCAGTCGGGTGAACCTTCTCTGCACTCCCTCTATGGCAATAATGTCCTTCCTCAGATTTGGAGACCAAAACTGTGCGCAATACTCCAGGTGTGGTCTCACCAAGACCCTGTACAACTGCAGTAGAACCTCCCTGCTCCTCTACTCAAATCCTTTTGCTATGAATGCTATATTTGGCCCATATCCCTCTAAACCTTTCCTATCCCTGTATCTGACCAAGTGTCATTTAAATGCTGCCGTTGTACCTGCATCAACTCCCTCCTTTAGAAGGTACACAAAAATGCTGGAGAAACTCAGCGGGTGCAGCAGCATCTATGGAGCGAAGGAAATAGGCAACGTTTCGGGACGAAACGTTGCCTATTTCCTTCGCTCCATAGATGCTGCTGCACTCGCTGAGTTTCTCCAGCATTTTTGTGTACCTTCGATTTTCCAGCATCTGCAGTTCCTTCTTAAATACCTCCTTTAGACGTTGAGACTTTTTGACTAGAGATACAGGCACTGCAGCCCACCTTTTTCAGCGCCGACCAGCGATCGCCCCCCATATACTAGCACTATTTTAGCAGGCTGGCCTTCAACAGCCGTGGGACTGACTGTAGAAGTTGGGGCTAGACACAAAATGCTGGAGTAACTCAGCGGGTGAGGCAGCATCTACGGAGAGAAGGAATGGGTGACGTTTCCGGTCTAGACATCACCTACTCTCCGGCACTCTCCTGCCTCAGAGGGCGGTGGAGGCCGATGCTCTGGATGTTTTCAAGGGAGAGCTAGATAGGGCTCTTGAAAAATAGCGGAGTCAGGAGATGTGAGGAGAAGGCAGGAACAGGGTACTGATTGGGGATGATCAGCCATGATCACATTGAAGGATAAGGGGGAAATCTTTTAGGACCGAGATGAGAAAAACATTTTTCACACAGAGAGTGGTGAATCTGTTGAATTCTCTGCCACAGGAGGTAGTTGAGGCCAGTTCATTGGCTATATTTAAGAGGGAGTTAGATGTGGCCCTTGTGGCTAAAGGGATCAGGGGGTATAGAGAGAAGGCAGGTACAGGATACTGAGTTGGATGATCAGCCATGATCATATTGAATGGCGGTGCAGACTCGAGGGGCCGAATGGCCTACTCCTGCATCTATGTTTCTATGTTTCTTTTTTTTTAATTTTTTTTTTTTTTTTTTTATTAGAAGTACGGTAAATTACAATAATACACAACACATATGTCTTAATACATTTTTTGTACCGCTTCATTTTTTTGAGCTTTAAGAAAAAGATAGAAGTAAGGAAAGTAAAGAAAGTGCGCAAGAGTCGTGAAGGTGCAAGAGAGTGTTGAGTAAAGAAAGCCCCTTAGAAAAGAAGTTAGAGAAGGAAGTAAAGAAAGAAAGAAAGTAGACCCTAGAAAAGAAGAAAAAAGAAAGGAGAAACAATCGCTCTATTATAACATTAAACTCCGCAGAAAGGGGACTACCAACCAAGTCTGTTTTTGTTGTTTTACCTCCCATTGCCAGGTCCTGATACCATTTATTTATTATGTTTCTATGTTTCTATGAATCTCAGCAATGGAGGTGAGTTGCCTCTGATGGGCATGAGGAACAAACAGAAGGATATATCGAGAGATCTAGCGGGAGGGAGGGAGGGAGCCTCATTAAACATCGGACTGTCGGGCCAAATGACACAAGTGTGGTAAACAATGTTCAGCCTAATAAGGCCGGCTTTCAGATTTGTCGCTGTAAGTGTTTGCAAGGGCAAGGAGCTTAACGTGGGAGGAATAACATTCTTTATTTATTTTGAGCACTTCCATTTGATGGGTGGTAGAGGCAGCTTTTTCCCCGCCACGGGTGTCAAATGGAAAGTTGGCAGCTGTCAGCTCGGTGCCTTTACTCCGATGGCCGATCCGGATTCCAGCTCCTCCTTAGCCGCAGCTCGTAAACAAACGGCAGCAGCAGGAGGGAGAGGGTTCGGGGACTTGACTCAAGCACGCTGTTGGCGGACACATGGATCCCATCAAGTCCCAGCTAAATCTAAATACCACCCTGCCACGCAAGGCAGTGGAGGCCAATTTACTGGATGTTTTCAAGCGAGAGTTAAGGGCCTGTCCCACTTGGCGTCTGCCGGTGTCATATCAGTGTCAATAGACAATAGACAATAGGTGCAGGAGCAGGCCATTCGGCCCTTCGAGCCAGCACCGCCATTCAATGTGATCATGGCTGATCATCCCCAATCAGTACCCCGTTCCTGCCTTCTCCCCATATCCCCCGACTCCTCTATTTTTAAGAGCCGTATCTAGCTCTTTCTTGAAAGCATCCAGAGAACCGGCCTCCACCACCCTCTGAGGCAGAGAATTCCACAGACTCACCTCTCTCTGTGAGAAAAAGTGTTTCCTCGTCTCCGTTCTAAATGGCTTACTCCTTATCCTTAAACTGCGGCCCCTGGTTCTGGACTCCCCCAACATCGGGAACACGTTTCCAAGCCCTTAACAATCTTATATGTTTCAATAAGAAACCCTCTCATCCTTCTAAACTCCAGAGTGTACATGCCCAGCTGCTCCATTCTCTCAGCATATGACAGTCCCGCCATCCCGGGAATTAACCTTGTAAACCTATGCTGCACTCCCTCAATAGCAAGAATGTCCTTCCACAAATTAGGGGACCAAAACTGCACACAATACTCCAGGTGTGGTCTCACTGGGGCTCTGTACCAACTGCAGAAGCACCTCTTTGCTCTTATATTCGATTCCTCTTGTTATAAAGGCCAACATGCCATTCGCTTTCTTCACTGCCTGCTGTACCTGCATGCTTACTTTCATGGACTGATGCACAAGGACCCCCCAGATCCCGTTGTACTTCCCCTTTTCCCAAATTGACGCCGTTTAGATAGTAATCTGCCTTCCCGTTTTTGCTACCAGTAGATAACCTCACATTTATCCGCATTAAACTTCATCTGCCATGCATCTGCCCACTCCCCCAACCTGTCCAAGTCACCCTGCATTCTCAGAGCAAAAGATCGGCAAAAGATTTCGAACATTTCAAAATCCAGCGGCGACAAAAAAAAATGTTGCGAAACTTGAAAAAACGCCGCGCGTCAAACGTCATCACGCCGTGTCACGGCCGCATCACGCATTATTCAGTGACCTGATACATCAGTCAATGACGTCGGCGGCAATCGCTAAAAAAACGCCGTGGGACAGGCCCTTTAGATTTAGCTCTTAGGGCTGAAGGAATCAAGAGATATGGGGAAAAAGCAAGAACGGGGTACTGATTTTAGATGATCAGCCATGATCATATTGAATGGCGGTGCTGGCTCGAAGGGCCGAATGGCCTACTCCTGCACCTATTTTCCATGTTTCTATGTTTTCTATGCCTGGTACACACCCAGAAAACCACCAGCTGCAAAGATTGACACAGAAAGCTGGAGTAACTCAGCGAGTCAGGCAGCATCTCTGGAGGAAAGGAATAGGTGACGTTTCGGGTCGAGACCCTTCTTCAGTCCGAAACCACTAACTCCACCCAAGCATGGGCATCCCATCAAATGCCCAACTTAGCAATGAGGATGGGTTAGCTGTTCCCCCTGTGGGAACTAACGGTGCCACAGATCCCACTGCACTGTGACAAGTCGGCATGTAAAGGGAAACTATGCAGGCCCATTGCAGCATTGATGTGCAGATGGATCTTGCAGTCCTAATCAAGTGTGGCATGGTGGAGCAGCGGTAGAGTTGCTGCCTCACAGCGCCAGTGTCCCGGGTTCGATCCTGACCACCGCTGCTGTCTGTACGGAGTTTGCACGTTCTCCCCGTGACCACTTGGGTTTTTTCCGAAATCTCCAGTTTCCTCCCACACTCCAAAAACGTACAGGTGTGTAGGTTGTTTGGCTTCGGTGAGAATACTAAACTGTAGTGTGTAGGATAGTGTTCGTGTGTGGGGTGATCGCTGGTCAGTGCGGACTCAGTGGGCTGAAGGGCCTGTTTCCACACTGTATCTCTAAACTAAACTAAGTCCATAGCTCGGCCCGAAACGTTACGTATTTCCTTCGCTCCATAGATGCTGCTGCACCCGCTGAGTTTCTTCAGCATTTTTGTGTACCTTCGATTTTCCAGCATCTGCAGTTCCTTCTTGAACACCAACTCCATAGCTCCCTGTAAGTGGCAATACAAGTAGTTGAGTTTAGTTGAGTTTAGTTTAGTTTGGAGATGCAGCGTAGAAACAGGGCCTTCGGCCAATTGAGTTCATGCCGACCAGCGATCACCACTAGTTTTACCCTACACACACTAGGGACAATTTACAGAAGCCAATTAACCGACAAAGGTTAGGGGTGAGGCCGTATCTATGGAACATCTCTCCATGGATGCTGCCTCACCCGCTGAGTTACTCCAGCATTTTTAGTCAACCTTCAATTTACCAGCATCTGCAGTTCATTCTTAAACCTACAAACCTGTACGTCTTTGGAATGTAGGGGGAAACTAGAGCACCTTGAGAAAACCCACGTGGTTCCCTCTAACTACCTTATTATATATGTGCAACTCCCCCATTGATAGGCTGGTTTACACAAAAGGACACAGAGTGCCGGAGTAACTCAGTGGGTCAGGCAGCATCTGTGGAGAACATGGATAGGTGACGTTTCACAGAGTGCTGGAGTAACTCAGCGGGTCAGGCAGCATCTGTGGAGAACATGGATCGGTGACGTTTCACAGAGTGCTGGAGTAACTCAGCGGGTCAGGCAGCATCTGTGGAGAACATGGATAGGTGACGTTTCACAGAGTGCTGGAGTAACTCAGCGGGTCAGGCAGCATCTGTGGAGAACATGGATAGGTGACGTTTCACAGAGTGCTGGAGTAACTCAGCGGGTCAGGCAGCATCTGTGGAGAACATGGATAGGTGACGTTTCAGGTCGAGATCCTTCTTCATTATTCGTTGATGGATACAGGCATGGTGGGGGGAGAGGGGGGGGAGGGGTAGATGGGTGGAGTGAAAGACAAAGTCCAAAGCATTTCTTCCCCTACTATCTGATGAAGGGTCCCATACATAAATCAAGTCAAACACCTTTCATTCCTTCATTCCTTTCCAACAGATGAGTATAGAGGTTTGGGAGGTCATATCAAAGTTAAATAAGACGTCGGTAAGGCCACATTTGGAGGGAAGACACAAAAAGCTGGAGTAACTCAGCGGGACAGGCAGCATCTCTGGAGAGAAGGAATGGGTGACGTTTCGGGTCGAGACCCTTCTTCATCCAGAGATGCTGCCTCCTGTTCCTTCTCTCCAGCGATGCTGCCTGTCCCGGTGAGTAACTCCAGCTTTCCGTGTCTACTTTCTGTTTACGCCACCCTCTGCAGTTCCTTCCTACACGTTTAGGAGTATTGCGTCCAGTTTTGATCACCATGTTATGGGAAAGAAAGTTGTCAAGCTGGAAAGGGTGGGCAAGTTGGGCCGAAAGGCCTGTTTCCACCTTGTTTGACTCTATGCCTCTCTATGAGATGCTACTGAGGTTTAAACCAGCATCTGCAGTTCCTTCCTACACGTTTAGAGTATTGTGTTCAGTTTTGGTCACTGTGTTATGGGAAAGAAAGTTGTCAAGCTGGAAAGGGTGGGCAAGTTGGGCCGAAGGGCCTGTTTCCACCCTGTTTGACTATGCCTCTCTATGAGATGCCACTGAGGCATGACATGAGCCTTGATGAAATGATAACACATGCAGCAAACCAGAACCCTCCCCATCTACATTCATTTCATTCTCGTGGGACAGGGAGTGTCAAACAACAGCAGTGTCACCCAATTTCGTTTAAATATTTGACGGCAATCGCATTTCTGGTGCATTGACAAGGTCAATATGATTTATCATCGCAGGACCTGGTCCTTCACATTGACTGGGATTACAAATTGCCTTCACTGATCCTCTGGTTACCTGGAGCTTGGGTTGGGTTTTGGAATGGTATGTCGTGCAACGTTTGCCTTGGGGCAAGGTGTCATAGCCGTGAATTTTATATGAATGAATGCACTTCTACAGAGATAACAGCCAGCTCAGCAGGAAGTAAGTGACGGTGAACCTTTCGACAAAGAAAGAAATATCAACAGCAAACTAAATAAACTCCTTGCAGTTGAGGTCGGCAAGAAAACTTGTCAAGGATAAAAGACTTCAGATACGGGGAGAGGAATTCTGTCGGGGAACGTTAAACACTGAAGCATTACAGCCCTGGAACAGGCCCTTCAAAAGGTCACAAGGAGGATCGGTCCGAGTCAGCATGGATTTACAAAGGGGAAATCATGCTTGACTAATCTTCTGGAATGTTTTGAGGGTGTAACTAGGAAAATGGACAAGGGAGAGCCAGTGGATGTAGTGTACCTGGACTTTCAGTAAGCATTTGATAAGGTCCCACATAGGAGATTAGTGGGCAAAATTAGGGCACATGGTATTGGGGGTAGAGTGCTGACAGTGGTTGGCAGACATTGTCCATGGTGTGTGTGAGATAGTGCTAGTGTACAGGGTCATCTACAAACCTGCAGGCATTTAAATGCGGGAGGAAACCGGAGCACCTGGGGAAAACCCACACAGTCACATGGAGAACGTACAAAGTCCGTACAGACAGCAACCTTGGTCAGGATCGAACCAGGGACTCTGGCGCCACCGAGCCGAGGACTTGTCCTCAATTGAAAAACATGTTTACGAGATTAGATTCGGATATCCAACGTGTCATCCCTACATGAGCTCTGCATTATCCACGATGACTGCACATTCAAATATGTCCTCGCCTGCAAAAGGTTCCAGTAAATGGCGGACAGCTGCAACAAGGTTGTGGAATGCGGCTGAACCAACCATGAATCACAACACATAATCCTCCGCCATTTCCGCCACCTCCAACGTGACCCCACCACTCGCCACATCTTCCCATCTCCCCCCATGTCTGCCTTCCGCAAAGACCGCTCCCTCTGCAACTCCCTCGTCATTTCTTCCCTTCCCTCCCGCACCACCCCCTCCCCGGGCACTTTCCGTTGCAACCGCAAGAAATGCAACACCTGTCCCTTCACCTCCCCCCTCGACTCCATTCAAGGACCCAAGCAGTCGTTCCAGGTGCGACAAAGGTTCACCTGTATCTCCTCCAACCTCATCTACTGCATCCGCTGCTCTAGATGTCAGCTGATTTACATCGGGGGAGACTAAGCGGAGGTTGGGCGATCGTTTCGCCGAACACCTCCGCTCAGTCCGCAATAACCAACCTGACCTCCCAGTGGCTCAGCACTTCAACTCCCCCTCCCATTCCCAATCCGACCTCTCTGTCCTGGGTCTCCTCCATTGCCAGAGTGAGCAACAGCGGAAATTGGAGGAACAGCACCTCATATTCCGTCTGGGGACCTTGCGTCCGGATGGCATTAACATTGAATTCTCCCAATTTTGCTAGCCCTTGCTGTCTCCTCCCCTTCCTCAACCCTCTAGCTGTCTCCTCCCACCCTCCCATCCGCCCGCCCTCGGGCTCCTCCTCCTTCTCCCCTTTTCCTTCCTTCTCCCCCCCACCCCCCATCAGTCTGAAGAAGGGTTTCGGCCCGAAACGTTGCCTATTTCCTTCGCTCCATAGATGCTGCTGCACCCGCTGAGTTTCTCCAGCAATTTTGTGTACCTTCGATCTTCCAGCATCTGCAGTTCCTTCTTGAACACATGAATCACAACCGCTCACTGAAGTCTTTAAAAAAGATCAGTCCGTTGAAATCTGACTTGATGTTAATGTTAACATCACATCACCCAGCTCAGCTTTGACAGGTTTTCCACATTAAAAAACAACTCTATCTCTCACTCCACAGATGCTGTCAGGCCTGTGGGAGGAAAATGGAGCACCCGGAGAAAACCCACGCGGTCACGGGGAGAACATACAAACTCCATGCAGACAGTACACCTACTCAGGATCGAACCCGGGTCTCTGGTGCGATAATAGCCCTGTCCCACGGTGCGAGCTCATTCCAAGAGCTCTCCCGAGTTTTAACAAAATCAAACTCGTGGTAAGCACGGAGAATGAACGTAGCGGGTACGTCGGAGCTCGGGGACATCCCTTAGCGCTAACGGCAGGTACTCGGGAAGACTCGCTAACGGCAGGTAAAGCACGGGAAGACTGGTGAAGATTTTTCAACATTGATGAAAAATGTCCACGAGAGCCCCGAGTACCGACGAGCGGCCATTACCGTAAATCTCCGAGTTTGAATCAGAACAAACTCGGGGGAACTCTTGGAATGAACTCGTACCGTGGGACAGGGGTTTAAGGCAGCAACTCTACTGCTGCGCCACCGTGCCGCCCTTAGAGAGTCCGAATTGTGGAGAAATAATAGAAATAAACTCCGTGGAGTCTGAAGATAGACTTTGATCGGGGATAAAGCAGGGGATAAAGCAGGAACGGGGTACTGATTGTGGATGATCAGCCACGGTCATATTGAATGGCGGTGCTGACTCGAAGGGCCGAATGGCCTACTCCTGCACCTATTTTCTATGTTGATGTGCAGTAGTATGTTTTTGTACCACTGAGTACCTGACTGAGACAAACAGCAGTGAAAATGGTGGAGTGATATCAGAATGCAAAGAGTCAAGAACATGAACCTCCCAACATCTTAATTGAGGGGCATCGTTAAAAAAAAAGAGGGTGGCACGGTGGCGCAGCGGTAGAGTTGCCGCCACACAGCACCAGACACCGTGGTATGATCCTGACTACGGGCGCTGTCTCTACGAAGTTTGCACCTTCTCCCCGTGACCTGCGTGGGTTTTCTCCGGGTGCTCCGGTTTCCTCCCGCACTCCAAAGACGTGCGGGTTTGTAGGTGTATTGGCTTCGGTAAAAATCGTAAATTGTCCCCTAGTGTGTGTAAGGCAGCGCAGGTGTGCGGGGATTGTTGGTCAGCCTGAACTCAGTGGGCCGAAGGGTCTGTTTCCTCACTGTATCCCCCCTCTTCCTGCGTGTAGGGTGCACAGTCTAAAGTTGGAGGACAACTTGTTCTATTTGGTCACATTTGTTTGTGCACGCCAGGTTGATTGCATTCGTCGAAACAGGGCGGACCAGGTGAAAGTTGCAATCTCCCACCCCCACTGTATCTCTCAACTAAACTAAACTCAATTCTGTAGGAAGGAACTGCAGATGCTGGTTTAAACCGAAGATAGACACAAAATGCTGGAGTAACTCAGCGGGTCAGGCAGCATCTCTGGAGAGAAGGAATGGGTGACGTTTCAAGATTCAAGAGAGTTTATTGTCATGTGTCCCAGATAGGACAATGACATTCTTGCTTTGCTTCAGCACAACAGAATATAGTAGGCATGAATACAGAACAGATCAGTGTGACCATATACCAATGAATATATATATATATATATACACACATAAATAAGCAGATAAAGTGCAATAGGCTATTAAAGTTCAGAGTTTTGTTTGAGTTGAGTTTAATAGCCTGATGGCTGTGGGGAAGTAGCTATTCCTGAACGTTGCAGTCTTCAGGCTCCTGTACCTTCTACCTGAAGGTAGCGGGGAGATTAGTGTGTGGCCAGGATGGTGTGGGTCCTTGATGATGCTGCCAGCCTTTTTGAGGCAGCGACTGCGATAGATCCCCTCGATGGTAGGGAGGTCAGAGCCAATGATGGACTGGGCAGTGTTTACTACTTTTTGCAGTCTTTTCCGCTCCTGGACGCTCAAGTTGCCGAACCAAGCCACGATGCAACCGGTCAGCATGCTCTCTACTGTGCACCTGTAGAGGTTCGAGAGAGTCCTCCTTGACAAACCGACTCTCCGTAATCTTCTCAGGATGTAGAGGCGCTGATGTGCTTTCGGGTCGGGTCTAAAGAAGGGTCTCGACCCTAAAAGTCACCTGGGCTAAAAATTCTGTTGTGGAACACTAGACATTAAGTTATTAGCAACAGGGTTGGCAGCAACAGATAACTGGTGGCGTTTGAATGTGGCAGGAACACCTGGTTTGTGAAGGGATAATGAATATGGGTGTTCACAGGAACACCTACTACACACACCCTGTGCTGATCTAACGAGCACATTAAAGCTTCCTGGCAAAGGCTGATGCTGACAGTACCGTCAGTTCACACGTTACTGGGGAGCGGGCTTCAAACACATCTCTCACACGCTCCTCAAAGGCAAGCTGAAAACCTTTAAGTGTTCGTGTCATCTTCCCTGCGCCCCGCCTCAAACCCCCCCCCCCCCCTCGCACTCTGCTGTCTTGTTTATTTAATCTATTTATTTATTTATTTATTGGAATTTATTTTATTAGAAGCAATTGTACAAGAATAAAGCTATCGACATGAAAGTGAAACAGTTTTCGTACAGCTTCATGTTTAACATTAATACATGAATCAAAAAAAAAAGAGAAGAAAGGAAAGAAAAGACCCCTAAACTACAAAAGAAGTGTGAGATGAAAGAATAGAAATAAGAAAAAAAGATGGAATATGCCCCGCTATCCTTCCCCCCCCCCCCCCTCAGCTCACCCCCACCCCCACCCATCCTTAGTATTGGTTTTAAATTTGTGTTCAACCATTCTGTTGTTGAAGAAATTCAGTGAAAGGAGACCATGCACTTTGCTTTCAACAGCATGGAAACGTACAGTCGCTGCCTCAAAAAAGGCTGGCAGTATCATCAAAGACCCACACCATCCTGGCCACACACTCATCTCCCCGCTACCTTCAGGTAGAAGGTACAGGAGCCTGAAGACTGCAACGACCAGGTTCAGGAATAGCTACTTCCCCACAGCCATCAGGCTATTAAACCTGGCTCGGACAAAACTCTGATTATTAATAACCACTTTCTGTTATTTGCACTTTACCAGTTTATTTATTCATGTGTGTATATATTTATATCATGGTATATGGACACATTTATCTGTTTTGTAGTAAATGCCTACTATGTTCTGTGTGCTTAAGCAAAGCAAGAATTTCATTGTCCTATACAGGGACACATGACAATAAACTCACTTGAACTTGAACTTGAATTAAAGGTAGGAACAGGCGGCGCGGTGGCGCAGCGGTAGAGTTGCTGCCTCACAGTGCCGGGGACCCGGGTTCCATCCGGACCACTGAGTTTGTACCTTCTCCCTGTAACCGCGTGGGTTTGCTCCGGGTACTCCGGTTTCCTCCCACGCTCCAAGGACGTGCAGGATAATTGTCTTTGGCATAAATGTAAATTGTCCCCCAAGTGTGTGTAGATTCAGATTCAGATTCAAACGTTATTGTCATTGTGCAGTGTACAGTACAGAGACAACAAAACGCAGTTAGCGTCTCCCTAGAAGAGCGAACATAGAATAACGAGCAATAAATATGACTGGCAATCACCGAGGTGCAGAGTTAAGTAATGTAACAGCCGCAGGGAAGAAGCTGTTCCTGGACCTGCTGGTCCGGCAACGGAGAGACCTGTAGCGCCTCCCGGATGGTAGGAGGGTAGACAGACTGTGGCTGGGGTGAGAGCAGTCCTTGACGATGCTGCGCTCTTCACAGACATCGCTTGCTGGATAGTGCTAGTGTACGGATAATCGCTGGTCGGCTCTGAACTTCACTAAACTGAACTAGGGTGGGGGGGGGGGGGAACCCGGGTCACCGGCACTGTGAGGCAGCAACTCTACCGCTGCGCCGCCTGTTCCTACCTTTAATTTATACACGTTTCCATGCTGTTGAAAGCAAAGTGCATGGTCTCCTTTCACTGAATTTCTTCAACAACAGAATGGTTGCGCACAGGTTGGACAGATTTGGACTTTTATCTAAGGAATCCCAGAGGTTAAGAGAAGGCACAAACAATCTTCCTGATATAGTAGTGGCCAGAGGATCTGGGATGACGGAGGAACTGAAGGAAATCCACATTAGGCAGGAAATGGTGTTGGATAGACTGATGGGACTGAAGGCTGATAAATCCCCAGGGCCTGATGGTCTGCATCCCAGGGTACTTAAGGAAGTAGCTCTAGAAATCGTGGATGCATTGGTGATAATTTTCCAATGTTCTATAGACTCAGGATCAGTTCCTGTGGATTGGAGGGTAGCTCATGTTATCCCACTTTTTTAAGAAAGGCGGGAGAGAGAAAAGAGAGAATTATAGACCAGTTAGCCTGACATCAGTGGTGGGGAAGATGCTGGAGTCAACTATAAAAGATGAAATAGCCGCACATTTGGAAAGCAGTAACAGGATCAGTCCTCGTCAGCATGGATTTACGAAGGGGAAATCATGCTTGACTAATCTTCTGGAATTTTTTGAGAATGTAACTAGGAAAATGGACAAGGGAGTGCCAGTGGATGTAGTGTACCTGGACTTTCAGAAAGCATTTGATAAGGTCCCACATAGGAGATTAGTGGGCAAAATTAGAGCACATGGTATTGGGGGTAGAGTGCTGACATGGATAGAAAATTGGTTGGCAGACAGGAAACAAAGAGTAGGGATTAACGGGTCCCTTTCAGAATGGCAGGCACTGACTAGTGGGGTACCGCAAGGCTCGGTGCTGGGACTGCAGCTATTTATAATATACATCCATGATTTGGATGAAGGGATTCAAAGTAGCATTAACAAATTTACAGATGACACAAAGCTGGGTGGCAGTGTGAACTGTGAGGAGGATGCTATGAGAATGCAGGGTGACTTGGACAGGTTGGCAGATGCATGGCAGATGAAGTTTAATGTGAATAAATGTGAGGTTATCCAAAAACAGGAAGGCAGATTACTATCTAAATGGCGTCAAGTTAGGAAAGGGGGAAGTACAACGGGATCTGGGGGTCCTTGTACATCAGTCTATGAAAGTAAGCATGCAGGTACAGCAGGCAGTGAAGAAAGCGAATGGCATGTTGGCCTTTATAAGAAGAGGAGTTGAGCATAGGAACAAAGAGGTCCTTCTGCAGTTGTACAGAGACCTAGTGAGACCACACCTGGAGTATTGTGTGCAGTTTTGGTCCCCTAATTTGAGGAAGGACATTTTTGCTATTGAGGGAGTGCAGCGTAGGTTTACAAGGTTAATTCCCGGGATGGCGGGACTGTCATATGCTGAGAGAATGGGGCTGCTGGGCTTGTACACTCTGGAGTTTAGAAGGATGAGAGGGTACTTATTGAAACATGTAAGATTGTTAGGGGTTTGGACACGCTAGAGGCAGGAAACGTGTTCCCGATGTTGGGAGAGTCCAGAACCAGGGGCCACAGCTTAAGAATAAGGGGTAAGCCATTTAGAACGGAGACGAGGAAACACTTTTCCTCACAGAGAGTTGTTAGTCTGTGGAATTCTCTGCCTCAGAGGGCGGTGGAGGCAGGTTCTCTGGGTACATTTAAGAGAGCTAGATAGGGCTCTTAAAAATAGCGGAGTCAGGGGATATGGGGAGAAGGCAGGAACGGGGTACTGATTGGGGATGATCAGCCATGATCACATTGAATGGCGGTGCTGGCTCGAATGGCCTACTCCTGCACCTATTGTCTATTGTCTATTGACTTGATCGCAGAATATAAATTTATGAGAGCCGTAGATAGGGTCAAACGTGCAAACAAACGTGCAAACTCCGTACAGACAGCACCCGTGGTCAGGATCGAACCCGTGTCTTAGCAACTCTACCGTTGCGCCACCTTTGAGAGGCAGAGTGCTAAAACCGGACAGCATCACGTGAAATTTTTGGAACAGTTAGATATTTTTCCTTGTGACGGGTTACAAGAAGGAAAAGGCATTAAGGGAGCGTTTGAAAAAACTTAATGAAAGCTTGGATGGATGGTTACAGGAGGGGCGGTCTGAGATACGGGTCGCCATCTGCTCGTTTATCTGGTGGGAAAGTATTTCCAAAATGCAATTTGGAAGAAATCACTTTCAAAACAAACTTAACGACCCTTAGAAGAGAGTATTTTATTCCCAGTACCGCCTGTGAACTTGAAGTCTGCGAACATTTATCCACGGGGGCGCAGCGGTAGTGTTGCTGCCTCACAGTGCCCGAGACCCGGGTTCGATCCTGACTACAGGCGCTGTCTGTACGGAGTCTGTATGTTCTCCCCGTGACCGCGTGATTTTTCTCCGGGTGCTCTGATTTCCTCCCATACTCCGAAGATGCACAGATTTGTAGGCTAATTGGCTCGGTAAAATTGTCCCTCGTGTGTGTAGGATAGTGATAGTGTGCGGACATCGCTGGTCGGTGCGGACACGGTGGGCCGAAGGGCCTCGACAAGTAAAACTATAAACAAAAGAGCAAATCGGTCACAAAACAAAATGCTTGACCTAAATCAGGATATGATAATCATGAGAGGAATAGTTCCGGTAGACGCACAGAATCTCTTGCCCAGAGTAGGGGAATCGAAGACCAGAGGACATAGGTTCAAGGTGAAGGGGAAAATTTAAATAGGAATCCAAGGGGTAACTTTTTCCACACAGAGGGTGGTGGGTGTATGGAACAAGCTTGCAGAGGAGGTAGTTGAGGCTGGGACCATCGCAGCGTTTAAGAAACAGTTAGACAGGTACATGGATAGGACAGGTTTGGAGGGATATGGACCAAGCGCAGGCAGGTGGGACTAGTGCAGCTGGGTCATGTTGGCTGGTGTAGGTCGGTTCTCTGGATACGTTCAAGAGAGAGCTAGATAGGGCTCTTAAAGATAGCGGAGTCAGTGGATATGGGGAGAAGGCAGGAACGTGGTACTGATTGTGGATGATCAGCCATGGTCATATTGAATGGCGGTGCTGGCTCGAAGGGCCGAATGACCTACTCCTGCGTCTATTGAAGGGCCTGTTTCCACACTGTATCACTCTGTGACTCCAAGGCAAAGGAAACACTCCGAACGGGTGATGGATGGTCGGCATGCACTCGGTGGGCCGAAGGGCCTGTTTCCGCGCTGTATCGTTGATCCCGCGTGTAAGTGTGTTGCTAAATCGGAAGGGATTTGCTATCTAATGTTCAAGGATGTTTTGTCAGGCGCTGGGAATACGATGCGGAAACACTGGAGTTGTTTTGGAAGGTTTTTTGGACGTTTGCTGTGCTGTTTTCAGTCAGACTGTGTCGAGTTTGTTTGTGTTTTTCGATGCTGTGTGCATCTGTGCCCCGTGTCCCCACGGGAATGTACGAGACTTCCCCTGAATCCCGGTCCCAGGAAGAGCCCAAAATGATGCACCTGTTGTCCGAAGTCTCAGACTTAATGGGCGTCTGGAAAGCAGTTCGCTCTTCCATCTGTGGAGCAAGGAACTACAGATGTTGGTTCAAACCGAAGATAGACACAAAAAGCTGGAGCAACTCAGCGGGACAGGCAGCATCTCTGGAGAGATGAGGAATGGGTGACGTTTCGGGTCTCGACTGAAGAAGGGTCTCGACCCCGAAACGTCACCCATTCCTTCTCTCCAGAGATGTCGCCTGTCCCGCTGAGTTACTCCAGCATTTTGTGTCTGTCTGCGCTCTTTCATCTATTATACAACTCACCTCAACACAGGTGAACGAAAGTGGTGGCGGAGCACCACCTAAACAGGTTGTTTCACACCTGGAGCGAATGTGCTTCTTTTATAGCGGTTTGCACGGGGGGGGGGGGGTTTAAATTTAAACCGTTTAGTTTTTAAGTTTAGATTATTATTGCCACCTGTACCAAGATTTGGATTCGTTGATGTTGTCGCTGTTTCTGGACTAAACACTGAACTCGTTCTGCGCAAGTCAATGAATTATTTGCAAGAAAAACTCCCACTGCAGCTGTCGAAGGTGGAAGTATCTTTTAGTATTTAAGAAGGAACTGCAGATGCTGGAAAATCGAAGGTAGACAAAAGTGCTGGAGAAACTCAGCGGGTGCAGCAGCAGCTATGGAGCGAAGGAAATAGGCAACGTTTCGGGCCGAAACCCTTCTTCAGAGTAGTTTGGTTCAGTCCACATGTTGACATTTAAACTAAATCCATATTATATTGTTCTAAAAAAAAATATTTATAATATTTTTTATATTTATAATATATTTATAATATATATAATTGCATTTTGCTCAAACGAAGGGCAGGAAATGACTCTAAACACACATTCTAACCGGTGTCCGAGCCACTGTTTTGTTTTCAACGCGGACCCTTGCTAATAACCTCGGGAAATTGCGACAAGGGGAGTTGTCCTTATTCGATGTAATAAAACACAGAGTGCTGGAGTAATTCAGCGGGTCAGGCAGCATCTGTGGAGAACATGGATAGGTGACGTTTCACAGAGTGCTGGAGTAACTCAGCTGGTCAGGCAGCATCTGTGGAGAACATGGGTAGGTGACATTTCGGGTCGGGACCCGTCATTATATCCAATTCCAATACCACATTGTTTTTAGTCTAAAAAGGCAGAACTTCGCGACGGCAAACACCGTGGGAATATTTGTATCACTTAGAATGTCTAGTTTTTTTTAAGCGGTTATGTCACGAATTTGCAGAATTACATCACCCCTAATTCGGGTGGGCTCAACTAAACTGAATGAACTTGAGAATGTTTTCGAATTTCAAGAGAGTTAAGGGTTTTAACTTGTTATGTGTACCAACAACTGAACAATGCCATTCTTCCTTGCAGCAGGCATAGCAACACAATGCCCATGGCTAATATATATTTAACATGAATGTATAATTCAATTATTAACCACAATGTTAGTGAGGGGGGAAATCTCCTGTTTAAGAATAAGGGGTCGGCCATTTAGGACTGAGATGAGGACAAACCTTTTTCACCCAGAGAGTTGTGAATCTGTGGAATTCTCTGCCACAGAAGACAGTGGAGGCCGATTCACTGGATGTGTTCAAGAGAGAGTTAGATTTAGCTCTTAGGGCTAAAGGAATCAAGGGATATGGGGAGAAAGCAGGAACGGGGTACTGATTCTGGATGATCAACCATGAACATATTGGAGGATGGCCTACTCCTGCACCTATTGTCTGTGTTTCTATGTTGCTATGTCATTAATTACAGCCAATTAATTACAGTCCATAGTTGACTTTTATAGTTTACAATTAAATATTACTCAGACATAAAAAGACTGATGGGTATTTTGTGTAGGACGGAACTGCAGATGCAGTTTTAAACCGAAGATAGACACAAAAATCTGGAGTAACTCAGCGGGTCAGGCAGCATCTCTGGCGAGAAGGTACAAGTGACGTTTCGGGTCGAGACCCTTCTTCAGTCTTCAAGCTAAACGCTAAAGATAAAGTTTGTATATTGCATTTACGAATCGGCCTCCACTGTCTTCTGTGGCAGAGAATTCCACAGATTCACAACTCTCTGGGTGAAAAGGTTTTTCCTCATCTCAGTCCTAAATGGCCGACCCCTTATTCTTAAACTGTGTGTGACCCCTGGTTCTGGACTCCCCCAACATCGGGAACATTGCTCCTACATCTAGCCTGTCCAATCCCTTAAGAATGTATATATTCTTCTGTAAGATAGCCTCTCATCCTTCAAAATTCCAGTCAATACAAGCCCAGTCGACCCATTCTTTCAGTCCCGCCATCCCGGGAATTAATATGGAATTGCAGAATTAATTGCAGGATAAAAATCCTGTAGATGATTTACCACTCGACGGTGCCGCAGACTCGAGCCTAATCAGATTAATTCCCCGCTCTCCGGGTAGCTCAGCTGGAGTTTTATTCCTGATTATCTACACGAGTGCATTTCCAACGCTACTGTTCTGTCCCCTCTCTTCACTCAGTGGGCCGGGTTAAAAACAAATAAACTGGTTAAAATACATTTATCTTCTCACCACTGCCTATCTGCCACTAGAAACACTTGCGCCTGAACACGGGCAGTAATCGTCGTTTTGCCTCTAATCTCACTCCGACTACAATCAACGTGTAATTCATTTCAGATGTGTCGCTGCCGCCGCCGCGGCTGATCAACTCGCTAGCCCTTAACCAACGGAATCCCTCAGTTTCCGTTCATGGAAGTTTCATTCTTATATATTACTATAATTGTTACATAATGTTTATATGTACACACACAAACATAATATAATACATATAATTATAGATCATTATGTATATAATAAATACTATAGTGTTCTGTAAACACCACTGTGTGTGTGTGTGTGCGTGTGTGTGTGTGTGTGTGTGTGTGTGTGTGTGCGTGTGTGTGTGTGTGTGTGTGTGTGTGTGTGTGTACATTGAAATATATTATAGATATATATATATATCGACCGATATTTCATATACATATATTCCTATATATCACATACATATATATGTGTGATTCTAATTAAATATTGAAACACAAGCGATACAAGAGATACAAAAGATTATCTGAAGAAGAGTCCCCACCCGAAATATCGTCTGTCCATTCTCTCCACAGATGCTGCCTGACCCGCTGAGTTCCTCCAGTAGTTTGTGTTTTGCTCAAGATCCCAGCATCTGCAGTTCCTTGTGATTCTGCCGTGTTTATGGTTAATCTGGTGTATACAGAGCACTATATCAGAGGTTATATTGACATCATGTTCGGCACGGACACTGTGGGCCGAAGGGCCTGTTCCTGTGCTGCACCGTTCTATGTTCTATGTCCATTGGCGGATCCCCATACTCTATTGTCCCCCACTACTACTCCCCCACCCAAGTCGAACGACTTTCAAAGTCGTCTTGTTTAATCTCATTGTCAGTATCTCGTTTTCACCTCGCCCACTGCTAACTATGGCCCGTTTCCTTTAGCATCGTCACTTTTGTTTTGCATATCTTTCATTTATTGTCCTCTATCTCTCTATATTACCGTCTACTGGGTTTTCTGAGTCATTCGTAACTGTCACTGTATGTCATGTTGTTACTTGTGGGCGGAGCACCAAGGCAAATTCCTTGTATGTGAATACTTGGCCAATAAACTTACTTACTTACTTCCATCTCTCGTTTCGCTTTCTCCTGACTCTCTGTCTGAAGAAGGGTCTCGACCCGAAACGTCGCTCATTCCTTCTCTCCAGAGATGCTGCCTGTCCCGCTGAGTTACTCCAGCATTTTGTGTCTATCTTCGGTTTAAACCAGCCTCTGCAGTTCCTTCCTACAGATACACCAACGAGTCTCGTGTTTACAATTCTATTGTTCCCCTTTGGTTGAGAATGACATTAAAACGTTCCCGTGTCGGAAGGAACTGCAGAAACATAGAAACATGGAAAATAGGTGCAGGAGTAGGCCATTCGGCCCTTCGAGCCTGCACCACCATTCAATATGATCATGGCTGATCATCCAACTCAGTATCCTGTACCTGCCTTCTCTCCTGATCCCTTAGCCACAAGGGCCACATCTAACTCCCTCTTAAATATATCCAATGAACTGGCCTCAACTACTTTCTGTGGCAGAGAATTCCACAGATTCGCCACTCTCTGTGTGAAAAATGATTTTCTCATCTCGGTCCTAAAGGACTCCCCCCTTATCCTTAAACTGTGACCCCTTGTTCTGGACGTCCCCAACATCGGGAACAATCTTCCTGCATCTAGCCTGTCCATCCTCTTAAGAATGTTGTACGTTTCTATAAGATCCCCCCTCAATCTTCTAATTTCTAGCGCGTACAAGCCGAGTCTACCCAGTCTTTCTTCATGTGAAAGTCCTGACATCCCAGAAATCAGTCTGGTGAACCTTCTCTGTACTCCCTCTATGGCAAGAATGTCCTTTCCTCAGATTAGGAGACCAAAACTGTACGCAATACTCCCGGTGTGGTCTCACCAAGACCCTGTACAACTGCAGTAGAACATTCCTGCTCCTCTACTCAAATCCCCATACTGGTTTACACCGAAGAGAGACACAAAATGCTGGAGTATCGGGTCCTGCCCCATCTTGACTCTTGTAATTCGGATTGGATATGGTTTCATCCCAGCTAGTTCCCTGTTGATTGACTTCATACGTTGTGGTCCCTGGTTCATTGTGTAAGTGTTGGGTAAACATTGTGGTTGGATGTGGCTACTGGGAGTGGACATCCATGAATCATTATGCAACTAGTGCCAAGACTCCCCCCCGGCAACTATTTTTTGTGTTTCGATTAAAATTATAGGCAGAAATATTAAGTATTAAAATAATATTCATGTGAGTTGTGTCTGAGGTTTGTCGGTGCATCGGACTCACCAGTTTGTTGGCCGGGCGGGGAGGTGTGTGAATATTGCACTTCGAAAATGAGACCAAAATTATGTTGAAGATAGACATTGAAATGCTGGAGTAACTCAGCGGGACAGGCAGCATCTCTGGAGAGAAGCATCTATCGATGTTTCGGGTCGAGACCCTTCTTCAGGCAATATGCATCTGATTTTGAGTTTTCCTACTAGATAGCAAAATGATTTATTTAAAAGCAAACTCCGTACTAAACGACAAAGTGCAGGAGCGGCTCGGCGGGACGGGCAGCATCTGTGGAGAGAAGGAATGGGTGACGTTTCGGATCGAGGCCCTTCTTTAGATAATTAATGCTGGGGTTTTTTCAATGCAAAAATCTGTAATAAAACAAAAACGTGTTGTGAATAGTCAGCATGTCGGGCAGGTTGCGTGAAGGCAGCATTTCCTGTTCAATAGACAATAGGTGCAGGAGTAGGCCCTTCGAGCCAGCACCGCCATTCAATGTGATCATGGCTGATCATCCCCAATCTGTACCCCGTTCCTGCCATCCCCATATCCCCTGACTCCGCTATTTTTAAGAGCCCTATCTAGCTCTCTCTTGAAAGCATCCAGCGAACCTGAGGCAGGGAATTCCACAGACTCGCCACTCTCTGTGAGAAAAAGTGTTTCCTCGTCTCCGTTCTAAATGGTTTACTCCTTATTCTTAAACTGTGGCTCCTGGTTCTGGACTCCCCCGACACCGGGAACATGTTTCCTGCCTCTAGCGTGTCCAAGCCCTTAACAATCTTATATGTTTCATTTTCAGCCGACTCAACTGTTAGGAGACGAGGATTCGAATTGCCCTCGTCAGTTCAGTTCAGTTTGGGTTAGTCTAGTTTATTGTCACGTGTACAGAGTGTGCAGTTACAGGATAAAGGGAATAAGGTAAAGTCCAGCAAAGTCCGATCAAAGATAGCCTGAGGGTCTCCAATGAGGTAGATGGGAGGTCAGGGCCGCTCGTTAGTTGGTGAGAGGACGGTTCAGTTACCTGATAACAGCCGGGAAGAAACTGTCCCTGAATCTGGAGGTGTGGGTTTTCTATTTAAAATAAATATTTTAAATCAATCAGGATTATATATTTTAAAACCAAAATCAGGAAGTGTGGTCATGTGAACAGCCCCCGTCTGAATCATCCAGATCCTCCAGAGAGCGGAATATATATTTGCTTATAAATTTATATAGATATCCATTTTACAGTCCTGCGGCTCCACAATGTATAAGGGCATTATTTCTTACAGTCCTAACCCCTAAGACCATGAAGACCAGTTTCCAGTCGACAATGCGCGTTTAAGAGACGCTCTGTGAAAATCCCTGACTCGGTTGCTAAGGGGAAGTGTGTAAATCGTTCCATGGAGTGTACAAGGGTCTCGGATATTACATTTATTCACGTTTGCACGCTTCGGCGGTGCTCACAAGAAACGCACACACACTCACACACAATCTACACTTCACGCTGCCTCGACAAGGCCAGCAGCATCATCAAGGGCCGGTCACTCCCTCTTCTCCCCTCTCCCATCAGGCAAGAGGTACAGAAGTGTGAAAACGCACACCCCCATATTCAGGGACAGTTTCCTCCCAGCTGTTATAATCAGGCAACGAAACCGTCCTCTCACCAACTAGAGAGCTGTCCTGTCCCACCATCTATCTCATTGAAGACCCTCTGACTATCTTTAATCTGACTTCACTGGACTTTATCTTGCACTGAGCGTGATTCCCTTTATCCTGTATCTGTACACTGTGGACGGCTCGATTGTAATCATGTGTAGTCTTACCGCTTTTCACTGTACCTCGGTAAAGGTGACACTAATTGTGGGCCGAAGGGCCTGCTCCCGTGCTGTGCCGTTGTGAGTTCCATGTCAATATCCAGTCCACATACTGTAGAAGGGTCTCGAGCCGAAACGTCACCTATTTCTTTTTCTCCAGAGATGCTATCTGGCCCACTGAGTTACTCCAGCTTTCCGTGTCAATCTATCGTCGGTTCAAACCAGCATCAGAGGTTCCTTCCAACACATACATGTGTACTTGCGATTTAATACCAGATATTGTTGCGTCGTTGTGTCCACAACAACTTTATACAACATCAATTAGCACCTCTGTACAAAGTGGATAAACAGGTAGGTTTAGTTTGGGTATCGTGCATAATAAGGGTCTTTGATTTTGGAAACTATGAGGCGCTGAGAGTTAGTTGCGTGTAAGAAGCGGGTAACAATGACTTACAATGTGTGTCTTTTTGTCAACCAACACCTGCTGTTCCTTGTATCTACAATAGAATCAACAGCGGGGGAATCACACCATTTAATTCTCTTAAAATATAAAGGTATATCCGCACAGAAGAGTTCGGAGCGACATTAAATATTAGATGGTGGATAAAAGTGCTGGAGAAACTCAGCGGGTGAGGCAGCATCATTGGAGCGAAGGAAATAGGTGACGTTTCCATATCGTTGATGTATATTGTAAATAGCTGCGGTCCCAGCACTGAGCCTTGCGGTACCCCACTAGTCACTGCCTGCCATTCTGAAAGGGACCCGTTAATTCCCTACTCTTTGTTTCCTGTCTGCCAACCAATTTTCTATCCAATTTCAGGTAGTCCCTGCTTTCTCCCTCTTTCCCCTCCCCGGCTCTCCCACAGCCCACTGTCTCCACATCTTCCTTTCTTCTTCACCAGAGAAGGCAGGCACGGGTTATTGATTGTGGATGATCAGCCATGATCACAATGAATGGCGGTGCTGGCTCGAAGGGCCGAATGGCCTCCTCCATAGAAAATATGTGCAGGAGGAGGCCATTCGGCCCTTCGAACCAGCACCGCCATTCATTGTGATCATGGCTGATCATCCCCCATCAATAACCCGTGCCTGCCTTCGCCCCATATCCCTTGACTCCACTAGCCCCGAGAGCTCTATCTAACTCTCTCTTAAATCCATCCAGTGATTTGGCCTCCACTGCCCTCTGTGGCAGGGAATTCCACAAATTCACAACTCTGGGTGAAAACGTTTTTTCTCACCTCAGTCTTAAATGACCTCCCCTTTTTTCTAAGCTTGTGGTTCCTGGTTCTGGACTCGCCCCACATCTTCAGTGCAAACCAGCATCTGCAGTTCCTTCCTACACGGGCCGATCACAGAAACCTCATCATGAGAGATAGATAGATAGATAGATGCTCATGGAACATTTACACCAGAACAACCAACTCATCCGTGAAAACAAAAACAAAACAAACCGAGGTAGCTGGGAGTTAATGTGAAACGGAGAGGGAAGCACTTGGTGGAAATATCCGCCTGTTACAACAGCTGGGTTTACAAGGACGAGCGGTGTCACAGGTCCCACCTGCCCTGTCTACAAGCACAGTGCGAGGATCCAGCTGGTTGGGGAGAGAGGGGGGGGTTGGAGATTGGTAGCGCAGTGAGCGGGGTTTCAATGGGTGTGGGAATCGGATCTTGCAGGTTTCCAACCCATCTCTCATCGACACCCAATGTGTCAAGTTTCTGATCCTAATCGCTGCTGTAGACCATTGCAAACCGCCACCCAAGTAGACCCCCCACCCCCACCCCCCCCCCCCCCCCCCCACCACCCCCCACCCCCCACCCACACCCCACCCCGCCTCTCCCCAGACAGAAATTCAGGCCGGGGACACATCGTGTTGGTAATCCCACCCTCAACACCACTATTGGACATCAGTCACCAGAGGCGGTGTCGCGGCGATGGTTCACAGCCGCCTTCACGAGGGCCATTACTGATGGGCGATAAATGCTGACCTTGTCATCGATGCCCACATGCGGGTCTTTAAAGTCACCCAACCGTCGCCTGCACTGTTTTATACCCATACTCCACCCTAACCTCCAGAATGCCATGCAAAATATTCCCCCCTCTCCCCCTACCCCTCTCCCCTCTCCCTCTCCTCGTCCCACTTCGCCCCTCTCCCCTCTCCCTCTCCCTCTCGTCTCTCCCTCTCCCTCCCTCTCCCTCTCCCTCTCCCTCTCCCTCTCCCTCTCCCTCTCCCTCTCCCTCTCCCTCTCCCTCTCCCTCTCCCTCTCCCTCTCCCTCTCCCTCTCCCTCTCCCTCTCCCTCTCCCTCTCCCTCTCCCTCTCCCTCTCCCTCTCCCTCTCCCTCTCCCTCTCCCTCTCCCTCTCCCCTCTTCCCTCTCCCCTCTCCCCTCTCCCCTCTCCCCTCTTCCCTCTCCCCTCTCTCTCCCTCTCCCTCTCCCTCTCCCTCTCCCTCTCCCCTCTCCCCTCTCCTCTCACCCCTCTCCCTCACCCCATCCCCCCTCTTCTCCCATCCCACTTCGCCCCTCTCTCCTCTCCTCTCTCCCTCTCCCTTCTCTCCCTTCTCCCTCCCTCCCTCTCCCCTACCACTCACTCCCCTCTCCTGCTCCCCCCTCATCTTTCTTTTAAAATCTTCCCACTTCAAAACCCGACTCGATCACCTGTTCGACACGGAGATGATTTTGCCCATTTAAGGCCTGGCTGTCTCCCGAGAAACTCCCAGGCCTATAAAAAGGTGTTGAAATTCAACCATTTCAACGCCTTCAGTTAATAGTCAAACCCTTCCCTGTGCCCGCATTATCCGGCACTCTATCAGTGCACGGTATGCGTTTACGATTTCAGAAGTGATATCTGGGCGTTGCACTTCATCTTGCAGGGAATTCAAGAGATACCTAAATAAAAAAATCAACGCGTTGTGATTTATTGGTTGAATTCTTAATGCCTTAAATCACAGCCGGCATTCTTGGCACGAGGATATCTCAACGCGTAATTATCAAAAGTGTTTTTACATTATTCCTGGATTGATCCATCAGTGTTTTTTTTCGAGAGAGCGCTCTATTAATTTTCACCTCTTGAAACCAATACCTTCTTTGAATTGGAACGGTTTTTAGTTCCTTCAAACAAATTGTGCGATTCAACATTGTATGATTGTACACATGGAAGAACTGGCGACTTAAGGACATATGAGTAGTTTATACTTGATACTGGCAGCTTACAGCCCAGCGGTGTGGATATTGAAGAAGGGTCTCGATCCGAAACGTCACCCATTCCTTCTCTCCAGAGATGCTGCTGCCTCTCCCGCTGAGTTACTCCAGCATTCTGTGTCTACCTTCGGTATGAATATTGATTTCTCTAACTTAAAGTAACCCCTGCATCCGCTGTCTCTCCATCCCTCTCCCACTCAAGTTGCTACTAGCTTCAGTCGTCTTGTTCAGTCTCATTGTCTATAACTCGTTTTCACCTAGCTCACAGCTAACTGTTTTATTTTTCACCGTTAATTTTTTTGCATATATTTCATTCATTTGTTATAAACCTCTCTATAATCACCGTCTATATTTCACGTTTCCCTTCCCCCTGACTCTCGGCATGAAGAAACGTCACCTCCCTATTGCTTTACTCCAGAAATGCTGCCTGTCCCGCTGAGTTACTCCACATTTTTGTGTCTATCTTCAGTGTAAGCCAGCATCTGCAGTTGCTCCCTACACAAGGGCATATGTGTGGTGTATTTAGCCTGAGGTGCGGGGAAAGACAAGATGGTGATTGGATTACACTAATGGGTAAGGCAGAGATCTAAACGTTCTTCTAGTCTTTCCTTCAATAAATACTCGGCGCGGTTCAAATGATTTCCCGTGGAGTTAATGACTGGATATAGGCATGCGACCTATTTTGTCATTACAGGCTATAAATTTAGCTCCACCAGAAATGAAATGACCTGAATGTTTTCGTGAAAGAATACCAGTGAATCCCAGTCTCCAAATCCCAGTCGGGATCATCTTACACGGACATCTTGTGCACCGGCAAATGGGTTGTAACTATCCCGGGCGAGGCAGTGGAATGATTCATTGCAGATCCACAAACACACGACAATAGTCGGACGGTCTGGAACAGCGACTCCATCCTAACCCCCCCTGATCCATCCCTGTCCGTGTCTAAGCTGCTCGTTAAGCTGGCCTACACAATTCGATAATAATCGATGTCGCACTATTGCGTTATATTTCAATCACACTTTCGTTCGGAAGTTATTGCAGTTAGTTAACGAGTATATGCGATAGGGCTGGATTTCTTCACTGTCCGAGAGCAAGGAAGAACACAGAAAGGTTCAGGTCAACTTTGTCCCTGATGTCAAAATAGGGGGGATTGAAAAAGGCAGCAAGAGGAATTTCTGATTAAGTTTGAAAACAGCAGCGGAAAATACACATATATATAGTATTCATATATTGTATATATAGTGTGTAAATACACACACACATATATATGTATATATATATATATTTTTTTTTTTAATATATATATATATATATGTGTGTGTGTGTGTGTGTGTGTGTGTGTGTGTGTGTGTGTGTGTGTGTGTGTGTGTGTGTGTGTGTGTGTGTGCGTGTGTGTGCGTGTGTGTGTGTGTATAAATATATAGATATATATACATATATACATACACATATACACACACATATATATTCTTGGAATTGAGATGAAATCAAGTACTTGACTGCAGATCACAGGGCATTAAACAAACATAGGTAAACTGGGCAGAATATTAACAGCTGATTTAAAAAAAAAATGGTTTAACAGATTAACATTTACCAGTTTAAAAAAATAACGTTAGCTTTTATTTGTAGCTACAGAGGGAGAAACATTTATGTATTTTCTGCACCTGTTTGAAAGTGATTAGCAATAATTTAACTCTGCCTGCCATCTCGAATGTAAAGTGGTTTAAAATATATATTCTCGATATTTTAATCTTAATAGTTGAATCTTAATATTTTAATCTTTATATTTTAAGAAAATAAAATATTCTTAATTAAATGGAATATATATGTATTCTATTATTATCATATTAAGAATAATATTATAACATTATATTAGATATATTATTATAATATTATTATTCATGTTTATTCTTAATATTATAATACTTCATTGTATAAGAGTGTATATTATATATTAATATTTATATTATTCTTAATACTTTATTCTTCATATTTATTCTTAATATTATAATACTCAATATTACGAATCAATATTATATATTAATATTATATTGTTATTGATATTTTATTCTTAATATTTATTCTTAATATTTATAATATAATTCGAATATTTATATCAACCATAAACATTTTAAAACTATTAAGAATATTTGATTTCCGTAATGACATATTAAGAGCCGGTTACATTGTTGGGATTATTTGTACAACACTGATCTCTCCCGTGTCTACAGAAACATTTCAAACCAGGATCCGTTCCCCCAGCTGTTGTAAAGGAGATAGTTGACTGCGATTACTGAGAAACCAGCAGCAAAATAATGGATGTGCAGCATCTTTAGAGATTAAAAGATAATAAACTGTAGACATGATCTGTGGTGTTAGCTGGAGATTAAAATGCAGATCACTTGCAATCGATAAATGCTCCAAAGAGACCAATTACTCGAAACTCGGCCGCAAGATTTCCCATTTAATGTTCTCCATGTCGTTACTGGACTGTATTTGCACGGTCTATGCTCATTTTGCACATCCTTACAACACACAGAACGGCCGCTGCCAACTACACCAAGCAGAGGGGTCTAATATCTGAAATATTGGCGCAGTAACTCCGCGGGACAGACAGCATCTCTGGAGAGAAGGAATGGGTGACGTTTCGGGTCGAGACCCTTCTTTTGTATAATTTATGAAAATGTATAATTCCTTGTGTCTACCTTCGGTGAAAACCAGCATCTGCAGTTCCTCCCTACACATAAATGCGCAGTAAATCCGGTTTCAATCTCATTAGAATCTACAAATCTCGCCGTCAGGTTTGGGTTTTTTCTCTGTCCAAAATCTGTTTACGAAGTGTTGTGTCTGCAGTATCGGCCCGTTCGCCAAACCAACGCATCGCTCCGTTGAAATTCACAACGTTTTTAAAGTCGAAGTTTGCGAAGGAGCGCTGTTTTTTTTAATTAACTGTCAATTTAAGGCGACTCCAGATTGTCAAAGCTGCCACAGCCAGACATAAAAACAGTTTTTATCCACGGGTAGTTGCTCTTCTCAACAACCAAAAATCTGCAGCCTCCCTTTGATCTGGTATTGTGTTGGTTCACTTGCTTGATCAATGGTGTTTTATCATTAATGTTTTATCATTATTAATGTTTAGTGTTTTCTGAGTCATTCGTAACTGTCACTGTATGTGTCATGTTGTTACTTGTGGGCGGAGCACCAAGGCAAATTCCTTGTATGTGAATACTTGGCCAATAAACTTACTTACTTAATTATTTAAAAAGATACGTCCAGAAAAGTTATTCTTAAATTAGAGACTATGCAACTTCCATACTGCAGTTTTATTCTGCGGTATCTCAAAGGTGGTTTATTTTTCACTCAAGAATAAATAGGACCACACCAACGGTAAAAATGTGGATTTCAAATATGTCCGAAATGTTACACCTGGAAGACATGAGATTCCTCCTAGCAGGCAAACCAGACCATTTCCAAAATATTTGGTCTCCATTTATCGACTTATTACAAGTATAGGGTGCAACATAACTTTGAAAATATATGGTTTCAGGACCTGGTGAGGGGTGTGTAAAGATACCCTTTTATCTTATTTTGCTTTCTTATATCTTCTGTTCCCTATGTTTCTCTTTCTTGTTCTTTGACTTTCTTCTTAACTCTTCTTCGTGTTTTACGTTTCTACGGGTCTCTCTCGATCACTCTTTCACGCACTTACTATCCTATCTAACTCTCTCTACTTTCCTTCTTTTTAAAGTTTGAAACAAGAAGTGGTACAGGAAATGTATTATGTTACTTTTGGCATATATCACTGTAATGTTACTTCTAATAAATAAAATTTAAAAAATAATAAATAGGAGAATTTAAAACTCTTTAGTCTACGACTAGCAGAATAAAGAGAGATAATTCTGGAACAGGAGTGCCATTAACACCCTAAACCTTCCTCCAACACATATCCACTAACAACACTCTCCCATAAATACCTATTATCAGTAATCATATATTTCCTTCGCTCCATAGATGCTGCCTCACCCGCTGAGTTTCTCCAGCATTTTTGTCTCCCTTCACAAGGTGTGCTTGTTATTTAGATACAAGTCGGTGCAGTCCTGTGTATCATTAGATAACCAATACTTGTATTACAGATAGCTGGCCGTCATGTAAAATGTGGGATTCACCTGCAATGCTTCTGTTTGGGTACTTTATGTACATTAAGAGAGCCGCAAATACCAACACAGCTAACCCTACAAAATGTTGACTGTAATTGTGGAAACAAGCATTAAAATATTCAATAGGGAATCAGGTAAGGGAACGCGGTGATTTCAATGTGGAGACACCCCGACTGCTGTTGTAATTGGTTTAATTTAAAAAAAAACTAATGTCAGATTTCACTCGTTGAGACAGGATGTGGGGGAAAAAAATACCATTTAAGGATCTCAAGTGCGCTGGAGAATCCGGAGGGAACCCTAACCTCTCAAGATCACCAGTAGCATTTTCTAGTGGCCATTTCATGTTTCCAGATGACTTGAAGTTGAAAGATATAGTGAATGGCTATAAAGGATCGCTCCCATTTCCCAGCAGAATGTCTCTTTAATAGACCCCACCAGTCTTTTGTACTCGGGCGCGCTGAAGTCGCGTCCTGACCTGCTACGCGAGCGGACTAGGTGCGGGCGAGGACAGATTGACTGTCTCCAGCGAAGCATTTCTTTCCCCCCCCATCTCCCAAGTGTCTAACTTCTGTTGATTTAGCAAAGAAAAAAAAAAACGGCCACGATTGTAGAGCTGATATTGGACTCGTGCTGAGTGTGGCTAGATTCGATATATCTCGTCAACAACACACACACGCACACACACACACACACACACACACACACACACACACACACACACACACACACACACACACACACACGCACACACAAACGCCATTTAATCAGTTTGGAGTTTGCTTTAGACCTGGCGACCTTTCAGGTGACCGTTATCTGCTTCAACTATCAGTTCCCCCCAGGAAACCCGGAGGCCCATGAATCATTCCTGAAGGTAGACACGTGAATGGCAAAGAAAAAAAAAAGTTTAGACAACTGGTGATTAGCCTATCAAAATGTCCGCACACAACAAACACTTCACATAGGGCGCGCTATCTGCAGTAAATCGCGTGTATCCATCTACCCACCTGTTAATTAGGAAGTGAGACGCAACTGCGAAGAATGGGCTGGTGGTTTTTTTTTGTATAAAACCCAGTCACCTTCAATAGACACACAATGGGCAGCAGAGAGAAAACAAAACTAAAGGTGCGTCAAAAAAAAAGGAATGTCAGGCAGTGAATAATAATGTTGGCTGCAGGATGTCAGTCTGTTTGCGAGTATTGTTATTCGCCCTTTTACCGGGACGCGGGCAAAAATAACAGGCTAATTATCGGCCAGTTATAAAAATGGGCGATTTGATCAACACCAGTGTCGGAAGGAATTGCAGATGCTGGTTTAAACTGAAGAAAGACACAAAAAGCTGGAGTAACTCAGCGGGACAGGCAGCATCTCTGGAGAGATAAGGAATTTGTGACGTTTCGGGTCGAGACCCTTCAAACACCAGTCTTTTACTGAGGGGCGACAGAGAGGGGGGAGGGGGGGAGGTCCACTCATTGAATTGGTGTAAAACATGAGTGGAGATATGTTTTTAACAGAAGATAGACATTAAAATGCCGGAGTAACTCAGCGAGACAGGCAGCATCTCTGGAGAGAAGGGGTGCGTGACGTTTCTTGTCGAGACCCTTCTTCAGACTCTTTCGGGACGAGACCCTCCTTCGGAAGAAGGGTCTCTGAAGAAGGGTCTCGACCCGAAACGTCACCCATTCCTTCGCTCCATAGATGCTGCCTGTCCCGCTGAGTTACTCCAGCATTTCTATCCACCCACAACTAACAATGGCCTGTTTCCTCTGTCATCGTTACTTGTTTTGCATATTTGTTCTACATCGCCGTCTATATCTCTCGTTCCCCTTTCCCCCTGACTCCCAGTCAGAAGGGTCTCGACCCGGAACATCGCCAATTATTTTCCCCCCAGAGACGCTGCCTGTCCCACTGAGTTACTCCAGCCAGCATTTTGTGTCTATCTTCGGTTTCAGCCAGCATCTGCAGTTCCTTCCTACACAGGAACATGTTCTTCAGAGGAATAGATCGGGTAGATGCACAGAGTCTCTTGCCCAGAGTAGGGAAATCGAGGACCAGAGGACATAGGTTCAAGGTGAAGGGGAAAAGATTTAATAGGAATCCGAGGGGTAACTTTTTCACACAAAGGGTGGGGTGGGTGTATGGAACGAGCTGCCAGAGGAGGTAGTTGAGGCTGGGACAATCCCATCGTTTAAGAAACAGTTAGACAGGTACATGGATAGGACGGGTTTGGAGGGATATGGGCCAAGCGTAGGCAAGTGAGACTAGTGTAGCTGGGACATTGTTGGCCGGTGTGGGCGAGTTAGACCTGTTTCCACACCGTATCACTCTATGACTCTATGACACACACACACATATATATATATATATTTATTTATTTATATGTGTGTGTGTGTGTGTGTGTGTGTGTGTGTGTGTGTGTGTCATAGAGTCATAGAGTGATACAGTGTGGAAACAGGCCCTTCGGCCCAACTAGTTAACCCCATGTATCGATGAGTGAGTGTATGTATACACACATTGAACTTTTTTCTCGTTTATTGTATTGTTTACAGTGTACTATGTTTACATATTCTGCTATGCTGCGACAGGTCATTGTTCTATCTGGGACATATGATAATAAAACATTCTTGACTCTTATATTTTACCTGCTGACGTTTTTGATCGGAATATTTCTCTCCCCGTGGATGTTGGTTTGGTTTGGTGTGTGAGGCGGAGATGGAAGTTTGCGAGTTGTGTCGGGGGCGGAGTGGAATGTGTCTGAAACATGGCAAATATTTGCCACCTTATCTACACGGGCCCCGAACGCCTTCTACATTGTTGGTGCGGTGATGTTAAATTAATCCCAGCGCGCCGCGGCACCATCCTGTTTTGTCTAACAACAGGGGCATCGGCCGAGGGGGGGGGAAATACGGATGACTTTCCATGTTATTTTCAATATTGGCGAATCCTTCCAGTTAAACGTGGAAGGTCTCTTAGTTGAAGGTAGACAAAAATGCTGGAGAAACTCAGCGGGTGCAGCAGCATCTATGGGGCGTCAATAAGAATAGTTCAGCGCGGAAGCGGAGTGAGCGGCAATTAGTCAAAACTGAAAGTTGACAACACACGGGGATTTTGCAAATTAATCCGACCCTCACCCCCCCCCCCCCTCCCCACACACACAGACACACACACAGACACACACACACACACACACACACACACACACACACACACACACACAGACACACACACACACACACACTGCCTTTAAACAAAACATGATTGTACGAGGCGAACTGCCCCTGAATATATATTTATATTGCGATTAGATATAATGAGAAAGTGTGAATGGAAGCGATGACGTATTGACGTGTCAAGTGCGCGGTCTAAATCCCCTGCAGTTCACCCTAAAGTAAAATTCTTCAATACTTTGTCCCCGATAGAGGAATAATAAATGTATTTTCCAGCTCAGTTCAGTTTAGTTTATTGTCACGTGTACCGAGGAGCAGTGAAAAGCTTTTGTTGCGAGCTAACCAGTCAGTGGAAAGAGTACACATGATCATAGTCGAGCCGTTTACAGTGTTCGGATACTTGATAAGGGAATAACGTGAATACCGTTTAGTGCAAGGGAAAGTCCGATCAAGTATAGCCCATGGGTCACCAATGAGGTAGATAGTAGTTCAGGACCGCTCTCTGGTTGTGGTAGGATGGTTCAGTTGCCTGATAACAGCTGGGAAGAAACAGTCCCTGATTCTGGAGGTGTGCGTTTTCACACTTCTGTACCTTTTGCCCGATGGGAGAGGGGAGAGGAGGGAGTGGCTGGGGTGCGAGTGGCCACCCTGCCCGGCACATCCCCTTTAAACATTGCCCCACTCACTTCATGTCGTCTTAGTCATTGACTTTTCCACAGAGTCAAGAGTGATTAAATTGTCATCTCGACAGAAAAGGGAACGATTAAATTCTTACTTGCAGCAGCATAAACACAATGCTGATAGATAACACAACAAATAAAAGTACAATATTAAAATATATATATATATATGCATATAAATGAAAGCCCTAAGTCTTGAGTGCAATCAAGGCATGTTGGGGGAGTCCAGAACCAGGGGCAACACAGTTTAAGAATAAGGAGTAAGCCATTTAGAACGGAGATGAGGAAACACTTTTTCACCCAGAGAGTTGTAAGTCTGTGGAATTCTCTGCCTCAGAGGGCGGTGGAGGCCGGTTCTCTGGATGCTTTCAAGAGAGAGCTAGATAGGGCTCTTAAAGATGTGTTCAAGAAGGAACTGCAGATGCTGGAAGATCGAAGGTACACAAAAATGCTGGAGAAACTCAGCGGGTGCAGCAGCATCTATGGAGCGAAGGAAATAGGCGACGTTTCGGGCCGAAACCCTTCTTAAAGATAGCGGAGTCAGGGGATATGGGGAGAAGGCAGGAACGGGGTACTGATTGGGGATGATCAGCCATGATCACATTGAATGGCGGTGCTGGCTCGAAGGGCCGAATGGCCTACTCCTGCACCAATTGTCTATTGTCCATTAATATCTTATCCGTCTGAGTTATTTCAGCTGATGTTCGGTTGCACGAGTTTTTTGTGCATGTTAGTTCTGTATGGGATTGTAAAAAGTGGTGGCCGCTGCCCGGTCCATCACGGGTTGACCACCCCTCCAGCGATGGGATCTACAGGAGTC
>NC_045980.1:35012674-35021079 GCF_010909765.2 Amblyraja radiata
AGGGACACTCCGGAATGGCGTGAAAAACAAACACACACACACACACACACACACACAGAGAGGGTGACACCGAGCCTCTGCCGATCGAAAAGGAAACGACTCCTTCTTGTAAAGGAAGAAGGACGCGCCTTTCAAATTGTTACCGCGTAAGTATCACATCGGGAGATTTTTGTTCTTTATCCAGCGGTATAAACTGGAGTTGTCATTTCAAGGCGGCTGGATATCTCCTGAGACTCGTTGCCCGCTGATGCGGTGATATCGTGCACGGTAGGTCGGGCTGGGGAAAGGCGAGATGTTGGCTCAACTTGACATTAGGAAAAGCGTGGGTGGGGAGCGTCGTGCCATCGCTGTTGTCAAGGGGGTGGGGGGGGGGGGGGTGGGGGGAGGGGGGAGAAGGGAAACAATAAGCGATTGTAAGCGATCTCAGATCGACCTGAAACTTTTACAAACACTCAACGCTCGGTCACGTTGCCAGTCGCGGTGTTTTAAGTTCACTCCGGAGACTCACTGAGGTGGGGGGGGGGGGGGGGGGGGGGGTTCCCCCGGGGGGGGGGGGGGGTTCCCCCACTCAACCCCGATTCTCGCCCTCCGCTGAATTATCATTTTTCACGTGAAGGTAATTAAGGGGAAGATAGACACAAAAAGCTGGAGAAACTCAGAGGGATCTCTGGAGAGAAGGAATGGGTGACGTTTCGGGTCTGGGTATGTTTACTGGCAGAGAGCGGGGTCGGCGTTTGTCAGTTTCTGCTCCCACTCCGCTATAAGTTCGAGGATAAACCTTAAAAATCTCTGCAAAGTCGCCGTCGACAACCGAGGCAGGTAGAGAGACTAGTCTGTAAAGCGCCGGGTTGACAGATTTAGTTTTAGTGTCGTTTAGCGGAAACAGGCCCTTCGGCGCCGACCCAGCTACAATCGCATATTTAACACTATCCTACACACACACACAAACTAGGGACATTTTTTTTTTTACACACAATTATACCAAGCCAATTAATCTACAAACCTGCACGTCTTTGGAGTGTGGGAGGAAACCGGAGATCACGGGGAGATCACGGAGAGAACGGTGCAAGCTCTATCCAGACAAGCGCTGGTAGTCAGGGTCGAACCCGGGTCTCTGGCGACGTGAGGCAGCGACTCTGCCCGCTGCGCCACCCAGCCGTCATAAGGTGGGGGGGGGGGGGGGGGGGGGGGGGGGGGGGTTGAGTCTGTGTTCTGACTCGGCTGTTCGTTTGAAGGTAAACCTTAAAACATCTCTGCCACCGCCTTCAGCAGTTAAGGCAGGTCGAGCGACGGCAGTGTGTAAAGTGCCGATTTGGCAGGTGAGATGACCTTGAAAGGGACGATTTGCCGGGTGAGGTCAGTTGCAGATAGACACGAAAGTGCTGGAGTAACTCAGCGGGTGAGGCAGCATCTATGGAGCGAAGGAAATAGGCGACGTTTCGGGACGAAACGTCGCCTATTTCCTTCGCTCCATAGATGCTGCCTCACCCGCTGAGTTTCTCCAGCATTTTTGTCTACCTTCGATTTTCCAGCATCTGCAGTTCCTTCTTAAACATCTGGAGAGAAGGAAACATAGAAAATAGGTGCAGGAGTAGAGGCCATTCGGCCCTTCGAGCCCGCACCGCCATTCAATATGATCATGGCTGATCATCCAACTCAGTATCCTGTACCTGCCTTCTCTCCATACCCCCTGATCCCTTTAGCCACAAGGGCCACATCTAACTCCCTCTTAAATATAGCCAATGAACTGGCCTCAACTACCTTCTGTGGCAGAGAATACCACAGATTCACCACTCTCTGTGTGAATTTTTTTTCCTCATCTCGGTCCTAAAAGACTTCCCCCTTATCCTTAAACTGTGATGCCCTTGTTCTGGACTTCCCCAACATCGGGAACAATCTTCCTGCATCTAGCCTGTCCAACCCCTTAAGAATTTTGTACGTTTCTATAAGATCCCCCCTCAATCTTCTAAATTCTAGCGAGTACAAGCCGAGTCTATCCAATCTTTTTTCATATGAAAGTCCTGCCATCCCAGGAATCAGTCTGGTGAACCTTCTCTGAAGTGTGTTCAATCGCTCCATAGATGCTGCTGCACCCGCTGAGTTTCTCCAGCATTTTGTGTACCTTTGTGTTCAATTGCAAGTGGGCTCTGAACTATCTCTGAGAATGGTGCTTTAAGTAGGTGTGATTCTTTTAAAGACCCTACAAATTGCACTCGGCGGGAGGTCCAGCAGTCCCACCGTCTCCTTACTCCTTGTTCAAGGAACTGCAGATGCTGAAAAATCGAAGGTACACAAAAAAAGCTGGAGAAACTCAGCGGGTGCAGCCGAAACCCTTCTTCAGACCCGAAACGTTGCCTATTTCCTTCGCTCCATAGATGCTGCTGCACCCACTGAGTTTCTCCAGCTTTTTTGTGTGTCTCCTTACTCCTTGCTCTGTAATAATTTGGGCCAAATCACCTCCTTGGTAAATGAACACGGCGCAGTCCCCTTTTACAAGCCAGGCCTCTAGTTAGTCCATGTCTCCCGGTTTCAACGAGGCAGTGACAGAAAGCGTTGGCCCATTAATCAGGCTCGGCTTTCAGTATAAAATACTTCATCTATAAAGGCCCCAGTGTCGACAATAGGTCGGTGTGTGGGTCTTGTGCACAGCGCGGGGTTCACGCCGAGACAAATGTAGACAGATTAGACCCACACTCTAAAGACAGGCCACGCGTTTAACAATGCCGTGTTATTTACAGAGGACCTATAATGCGCTCGGAATCTCAATGGCTGTGTAGTAATGAGCCTTTAAGTTGATTCTTCGGAGAATACATTGAGTTTTTTAGTTCATTCACGGTCTTATAACGAGTGGCGACGTGCAGTGTGTGTGTGTGTCTTATTTTTTAATTTGAATGGCAAAGTGTATTATCTTATTTTCAATGGGAGTGGGCAAGTGTGAAGTGAGTGAGGAACATAGTCCATACGTTGAACAACGCAATTAAACTTAGATCAGTCTGAAGAAGGGGGTTTCGGCCCGAAACGTTGCCTATTTCCTTCGCTCCATAGATGCTGCTGCACCCGCTGAGTTATTCCAGCATTTTTATCTACCTTCGATTTTCCAGCATCTGCAGTTCCTTCTTAAATACAATTAAACTGTTCGTTAATGGGTCAATTTTCGCTGAAACTAAAATGAACCCGGGGGCGTTCGCACAGGAAGATAGACACAACATGCTGGAGTAACTCAGCGGGACAGGCAGCATCTCGGAAGAAAATGTTTCGGGGCGAAAACTGAGAGCCAGGAGAGAGGTAGACCCAGAGATAAGGAAGTGTTAGGCGCGAGAAGGCGTGGAAATGAGAGGTATGGGCGGTGATAATCGAGAGATATAGTGAACAAATGAACGAAAGATATTCTCTGCTCACCCGTATCAAAGATATTTGAACATAAACCCGCAGGAGCTACATAAGTAATTGGAGCAAAACCTGTCCCAGCAAAAATAAAGAGACAATTTTAATTGCAAAGCAAGTCATTTTTATGTCCGAAGAGAAACACAAAAAGCTGGAGTAACTCAGCGGGTCAGACAGCGTCTCCGGAGAGACGGAATAGTGACGTTTCGTATCGAGACCCTTCTTCAGACTTATTGCCCATCGAAAGCTATTTGATAGAGGTCTTTAAAATGATGAGAGGGATAGACAGAGTTGACGTGGATAAGCTTTTCCCACTGAGAGTAGGGAAGATTCAAACAAGGGGACATGACTTCAGAATTAAGGGACAGAAGTTTAGGGGTAACATGAGGGGGAACTTCTTTACTCAGAGAGTGGTAGCTGTGTGGAATGAGCTTCCAGTGGAAGTGGTGGAAGCAGGTTCGTTTTTATCATTTAAAAATAAATTGGATAGGTATATGGTCGGGAAAGGAATGGAGGGTTATGGCTTGAGTGCAGGTAGATGGGACTAGGGGAGAATAAGTGTTCGGCACGGACTAGAAGGGCCGAGATGGCCTGTTTCCGTGCTGTAATTGTTATATGGTTATATGGAAAGACAATCGGCTCTGAATTAAACGCCTCGTTAACTATTTTTTCGGGTTGAAATGGCGGTCGGATTTCTTGCACTTTTCTTTTTCGGGGAAAAGAAATCGCGAATGATAGATTGTTTAAGAAGGAACTGCAGATGCTGGAAAATCGAAGGGAGACAAAAATGCTGGAGAAACTCAGCGGGTGCAGCAGCATCTATGGAGCGAAGGAAATAGATGCTGCACCCGCTGAGTTTCTCCAGCATTTCTTGTCTACTACCTTCGCGAATGAAAGATCTTGTGCTTAACTTTGCTTGGGACTTTCCTCTGGAAATCTTCGATCACCCGACTAATCTATATAGAACAGAACTTAGAACAGCACCGCGCAGGAACAAGCCCTTCGGCCCACGACCTCTGTTGCCAAAACCAACTCTTACTTGCCTTAATCCATATATAACTGGGCTTGTACACTCTGGAGTTTAGAAGGATGAGAGGGCATCTCGTTGAAACATATAGGATTGTTAAGGGTTTGGACACGCTAGAGGCAGGAAACATGTTCCCGATGTTGGGGGAGTCCAGAACCAAGGGCCACAGTTTAAGAATAAGGGGTAAGCCATTTAGAACGGGGACGAGGAAACACTTTTTCTCACAGAGAGTGGTGAGTCTGTGGAATTCTCTCCCTCAGAGGGTGGTGGAAGCAGGTTCTCTGGATGCTTTCAAGAGAGAGCTAGATAGGGCTCTTGAAAAGAGCGGATTCAGGGGATATGGGGAGAAGGCATGAACGGGGTACTGATTGGAGATGATCAGCCATGATCACTTTGAATGGCGGTGCTGGCTCGAAGGGCCAAATGGCCTATTGTCTATTGTCTATCCAAAAGTCTCCTAAATGCCATCTATCGTATCGTTCCTTGTACGCAATAAACCGGAAGAGATTCGGCCGAGGGGGTGTACAATGTGGGGTAGACACCTACAAAAATAGTACGTTCTGGGTGAATACAATTTTAAATTCACCATGTGGAAGTCATACAGCGTGCAAACAGGCCCTTCGGCCCAACTTGCCCACACCGACTAACATGCCCCATCCACACTCGTGCCACCTGCCCGCGTTTGGCCCCACATCCCGCTAAACCTGTCCTATCCATGTACCTGTCTGAAAATGTCTCTTAAACGCTGCGATAGTCCCTGCCTCAACAACCCCGTTCCATACACCCACCATATCTTTGTGTGAAACAAAAGTCACCCCTCGGGTTCCTATTAAATCTTCCCCCACCTCGCCCTGTGTGTGACAAGTCACTGAATCTGAGGGCAGGGTCTTGACCCGAAACGTCAACGATTCCTTCTCTCCAGAGATGATGCCTGTCCCGCTGAGTTACTCCAGCTTTTTTGTGTGTCTATCTTCGGTTTAAACCGAACGGCATCTGCAGTTCTTTCCTACACATTGAGTGTAGTGTGTGTGTGTGTGTGTGTGTGTGTGTGTGTGTGTGTGTGTGTGTGTGTGTGTGTGTGTGTGTGTGTGTGTGTGTGTGTGTGTGTGTGTGTGTGTGTGTGTGTGTGTGTGTGTGTGTGTGTAGCTGTAGCGATTTCGCCCCCAACCTGTGGCAACACTAATCGGGCCCTCGTCCCCCGGGCACGTTGGTTAAACAGTTCATCTTTACCCGGGCGATGTATTCTATCTTTTAACGCCTGCACAGAGTCGGGGGGGGGGGGGGGAGAGGAAAGAAAAGACACTTCCGACATGACAATGATTAAACACGGCGGCCTTGGCTCGTACATTACACAGACCGAACATGAATCACCTTGTCTCTCTTATCTGACGAGTTTTGCTTTCAGCGTCTTTAAGGGGTAAGAAAAAAATCAGACCTGCGCGAAAATTATTTTGAATCGGAATAAATCGCCACCTATGGTACTAACGAGTGGACATTTTGTTCAACCCAGCCTGTTAATAAGACCCCATTTCAGAAAACGAACGCAAAATAAAACATCAGTCTGAAGAAGGGTTTCGGCCCGAAACGTTGCCTGTCTCCTTCGCTCCATAGATGCTGCTGCACCCGCTGAGTTTCTCCAGCACTTTTGTCTACCTTCGATTTTCCAGCATCTGCAGTTCCTTTTTAAACGCAAAGTAATATTCACCCTATTCCCAATTTCCAGATCCAGAACCCTGCAGAGCGAATTTCTATCGATTTTTATCACATATTCTCTAAGACCCGCGTGAATCCCGTTGGGCAAAGGCATCTCATTCTCCAATTGTCACTACATATACAAATTAAAGATCAATTAAACCCCAATTAAACTCGGTCCAGTTGTGGTCAGATATCAGAGCCTCTCTCACTGCTCCCCCGAAGATGGATTTCCGCCGAAGGAAATCTCCCACCTCGACTTAACAGACTTAACGCGAGTCGCTCACACAAGAACAATCTCTCCCTGACAAACAGCGGCCGGGAGCTGGAGTTGGTTGAAATCTCGTATCTCTGCTTGAAATCGTTTGAAATGCCGGTGATTATTTTGTTGTTGTCGCTGAAAGCCAATAACTTAAAGTGTCGAGACTCCAAAATGGCAAGTTTTGGACCAGGTTTCCTGGTAAATAAAAACACCAAAATCTGTCGATGCAGAGTCGGATTTTATTTCTCTCTTTACGGCCAGCGAGATATGATTTGTATTCAAAGTCAAACTCAATGACAAAACACGAAGCGTGTTTTGTCATTGAGTTTGACTTTGAATACAATGTACAAACGAGGTGTTATTTTATTCTAAGGTACACAAAATTGCTGGGGAAACTCAGCGGGTGCAGCAGCATCTATGGAGCGAAGGAAATAGGCGACGTTTCGGGCCGAAACCCTTCTTCAGACATTATTCTGGCTGAAAGCTTGAGAACATTTTTTTTTAGATTCAGTATATTTCCCCCCCCATTTAATGCTCCCGTCTCCGCTCTGTGGTGAGATTTAATAACAAGCCGCGCGTCTCCTCACATGTGTTTGATGGTCTTTAAGAAAATCAAATGATTGACGCTAGATTTGTTTTTTAATTCGAGGTGGCGAGGTTAATGTTCGGGCTTCCGCACACAGTTAAAGATATTTATTTATCCACATTTCCACTCACGGCCCGTCCACTTGACAAATATCATATCTAAACTTCTCCTAGTTATTTTTAGACGGTGCTAACCAAAGATCCTCTAGTCTGCTATAAGATCTTTGGTGCTAACTTGCTAATGGAAGGTGATTATGGCTTTGAAATTGGTCTAACTCTGCATTAAGTGCAAAGAGTGGGAATGGCGAGAGAGACAGGGAGAGAGAGAGAGGGGGGGGGGGGAAGGAGCGGAGAGCGGAGTAACACTGGAAGCGCAAGGATGTGATATCTCTCAGCTTTCCTATTTAAACCGAGTCGGCTCGCATCATTAGGGGAAGATCGATTGCTGCCGGACAGAAGGTTTGCGGGAACGCGTGCGGGAATAGCGGGGGATTCACTAAACGGGGTTGTGTAACCCCTTCACGCTGAGCTCAATCCAGGAGTTTTTGGCATCATAAAGTGGAGGGGGAGGGGGAAGGGGGGGTACGTGGAGAGTGGGGTGTGTTTCACATGGATACGAGCAGGCAGGTTTAAGGCCATTAAGGGTCTCGACCCAAAACGTCACCCACTCCATCTATCCAGAGTTGCTGCCTGTCCCGCTGAGTTACTCCAGTATTTTGTGTCTATCTTCGGTGTAAACCAGTATCTGCAGTTCCTTTGCTGTACTAGCGGTCACAGTGCCGACCTGCTGCCCTCTACAACTTAACGTGAGTGAAAACACCACCGCGAATCGTCCTACCGTGAGCAACGTGAAAAACATGTCGGATTTTTTTTGGGGGGGGGGGCGTAGTCTTTTTATTAAAGTCCTTAAATAAGAACTCGGGGGCAGATGGATGATAGACCGAGTGGTAGATAGGTTTCTAGTTGGTTGGGGAGATTAGTATCAGGGAATAATTGTATGTGTTAGCTGGCTGCTCTACCCACCACGTAAGGCCGTGTACTCGTATTACTATGTCTGGTAGTTGATGAGTTAGAATCTCCAACGCCACTAAGTGTGTGTGTGTTAGTTAGAATGATCATCGCTAGGACGTGAATGTGTCGGTTAGAGCGTTCAAAGCCAGTGTGTGTTTGTGTTAGAACATTCAACGCTGGTCAGTGTGTCCACTGGTTAGTGGTCTGCCTTAATAAGGGCGTGTGCCAGTTTACATACACCAGACAATGTTCTACTGCAGTAAGCACATGTACTAGGTTTGTCATACACATCTGTACATGTACAGTAAGTGTATGTACTAGTTATATTACTGTATAATCAGTAAATGCATGTGCTAGTTAAGGTGTTCGCCATCAGTGTGTACCAGTTAACGTTCTGCCCCAGTGAGAACACGCACTCGTTACAGCAGTATACTGTACATCGGT